>NC_088338.1:31832500-32132500 GCF_036884655.1 Musa acuminata AAA Group | reverse complement strand
TGATATTTTTTTTATAAAAAAATAATTATTATTCATCAATTAAGATAGCACCAAAGCTTCAGAATTATAATTCTAGGAAAAAGGAGTAATGGATAGATCAGAAAGTCATCGTGTTTCTCGATAATGTCGAGTCAATTAGCCATCCTAGTAAGATTGACAAGATGATAGATATCTTTATAGAGATTTTATATCCATCAAGAAGCATTGGAATGATTTCAGGAGTCGATTTTAATCAAGATATTATGATAATCATCCATTGTTTTGTGAATCCCGTCTTAGATGACACATAATATTTGGCTTCAAAGATATTTTCTGTTTATGTGTTTCTCGAATAATAATAATATTTGTGATGTAGTATATCAAAGTTAGAAGAAGGGAAGCATCCCATTCATCCTTAATTGGATATGAACTTTTTTCATTTATTTCATACAAATGTGTCATATATTCATAATCCATCCATTTTTATAGTATGGTGTTTGTCTTAAAAGTTATTGTGAACGAATTTTTCAATACATGATAATATTTTTACTCAAGTTTATTTATCTCATTATTTTACTTAATTTTTTAACAGAAAATATTTTAGGTTATTTGTTAGTGGTGTAATAGAACTGTCTTTTTAGAGATTTTATAATAATTACTTCATAATTATCACACGAGGTAATTAGATGATTAGAATAAAAACAGTAAGACTCACGACATTCTTAAACCACTTATTATGCAAATCATGATAGTAACAGGAAAGAATGTATCGCTGGAAAGTACTTATAATCATATATCGTTTTGAAATCTCGTTAGCTTAGAAATAATATTTAAAGAGTATTATAAATGCATAATTAATCAAGCGTATGAGACCAAATCAAGATGTCAAAACGATCATTAAAAATAAAAGACAAAAGATTTGAATGAAGAAATTGGGCAAATAAAAATCTACCACGTGTTAACAGGAAAAGTCATCACTGCTTGTCTTTTTTGATTTAGGGGAGAAGGACGTGAAACAATCATGCACATTGGGAACAGAATGTCCCAGAGTTGAAAGAGAAAAATTATTAATGAGCTAAAATGTTATTTTATCCTGTCAGATCTATTTGTTCTTACTCGATTTGGATTTGGCAGCTTTACGCCTCACCAATTAATGCTGCCATTTCCTGATGCATGGTTAAGACGACGACGGCACAAACCAAGGGAAAGGATGGAAGATAGAATTTATATATTATTATAGATAAAATATTATACTTTATTATATAAAATTATAAAGGAAAGAAATAACTTTGGAAGTGCCCTGTGAGTTGTCGACTGATGGGCTTCATGGTGGGCCCTGTGCTTTCGGCGAATTGGAACAATGGAGGAGATCTGGGGTAGGAAACGAGGTGCTGTAGGAAAAGGCCAAAGTGGGTTCTTTGTTATTCTTAGCCCACTCTAATTTTATTTCGATTCATTTTCTTTTTATCTTTAAATATCTTTAAATATCCACCGCTCGTTTTCTTTTTCTTTTTTCTTTTTTCTTTTTAGGAAAACGACGAGACCTCCGACGCAGAATAGGTGGTGCCTGGGATCGGCTGCTCGCGACACTTCCTTCGATTTCGATCCGCCTCGAGCAATCGGAGCCCGAGGGTTTTCGATCTTGGTCTCTCTATCTCGAGGGTCACCCCCATCCGTAATCCCAGCGTCGCCTTGTCGCGGGACTGCCTGGCGATCTACACCGGGGAACGCAATGAAGGGCCTCTTCAAGTCGAAGCCGCGGACTCCCGCCGAGATCGTGCGTCACACGCGGGAGCTCCTCATCTACGTCGACCTCAACTCGAACTCCCGAGACACCAAGCGGGAGGAGAAGGTGAACGATCCCATCGCGATACCGTGCTCTTATCCTTCCTTGTGCTTTCTGCGGCATCTTTTCGTTTTCGTTTTTAATTTATTTGGCCTTTTGTTTGATGGTCTGTTGCCTAATAATTGACTATTATTGATTTAAAAAAAAACGATTTTGCTTGTGCTCACGTCTGATTTATTTCTGTTCATTGGGGTTGCACCGGGATAAAGTTTTTACTGCATAATGTGCATGGGGGTAAAATGAAGTGATGACTTTTCGTTGCTTTTCGTAAAGCTGATTCCTGCTTTTATTTTGAGACTTAATTATTCTTGTGTTGTCTACTTAGGAAAGCTGGAATATTTGTGGATACCGCTGCGTGAACGTAGAAAATAATCAATTGTTTATTGCTGCCACGTTGTGGTCTCACAGTCGAACGTTTTATTAATTAGACTAGATTTTATTAGCAACAAGTTGATTGAGTGGATTTAAGAACTATGGTGGTTCTTCGGAGAAGAGCTTGCCCCGTGGATTGTTCTTTAGAGTATCTTTTGTGGCTCAATAAACTAAATTTTCTTTTCTTGCTTAAAAAGCAATGCAAAACCTGAAACAAGCGAGTGCAATGATCACATAAAAACAATGTTGACATAGATCTTAAAAAAGTTGGCAGCTAGAGTCAAGACCCAGAGGAAAAAAGTTAAAAGTGTCTTAGGAGAACTTTGTTCGTTTGGTCTCATTAGTCCTTTTTGGAGTGAGCTTGGCCTATCCATCTTCCCACATTGTTCTTTTGATGCATGAAAATAGTTGTAATTTTGGGTTCTTGATAACTACAATTGCATGATCTGATATTTAGACTAGAAACATGGTCTGACCACAAGACAACATGCACTCTTTGGACTTTTCCAATTTAAAAAACTGAAACTGAAGAGGGCTTTTGTAGTCGGTCAAGTAGAAGTGAGCTAATCAGTTGAACTTCATTTTGATGGAGGGTGGCCAGAACCAATTATAGTCTGAAGTTCCAATTTTCATGTTTTAAAACAAGGTTTACTACTTACCTAGTATCTATATTTTTGCTTAAGGGGCAAGCTCTTCTCCATGGAAGGGCATTTACCCTTTTAATGCTTCCTCTTCACTTAGAAAAGGAGTTAGTACTGTTCTAAAGGTGGGGAGGGTTATGTATGCTGTTTCATGCAGAATAAATCAATTGGCCAAATTTTATGAAAAAAATGCTAGATAACTTTTGTGGACTTTGTTACATTTTTAATCAGAATTTGAATCCCCTCTAATTCGTTTAGTCCTTGTTTCTTAAGAAGTTTTGGTAAGCCTTATGGGTGGTTGTTCCTTATTGTTGTGAGTTGGACTCTTTATGAAGCCTTTTGAGTTTAAAAGTATTTCGAGTTTGTTTAAGGACATGAAGTTTTGGATTTAGGTAATATTATATGAGGAGAAAAAGAATGTGAGTTGGGCTATATCTTTGGTTTATAACATATATACATCTAAAAAGCAGTTCCGCATCATGCTTTCAAGCTCTCGAGAGTTTTGCTATCTCATTTGAGTTATAGGTTCAGTGAAGGATTTTGACTCCAAGTTTACAAGGGAAGGTATTACCTACTTAGTGTAGGTCAATTATTCTTTGTTTTAAAGTATAATGCCAAGGCACATATTTCACAAGAAAAATGACAAAACAATATGTAGTGTTAGGCATTAATTGACAGAGGGAACCAGGGCATAAAATACCAGAGTCTAGCTGGATAGAGAGGACGAGAGAGAAAAAGAATGAGATGAGGAAGAGAAAGAGATTTTAAAGAGAACAACAAAATAAAGGTGTCAGATATAATTAAAGAAAAACAGTCATATAAAAGAAAGGGTACAAGAATAGGAATGTCACCAAGGTATTAACCTTGGGCATTGGTTTTCCCCTCCAAACCCCCAACACAACCGGCTACCTTGATATATCGTCATTCACACCCAAGCCATTTCTCTTCATACGGGTTTGGCAGTTTGGCTGATAAGCATCATCCAGATTTATGTATGCTGCATAAAAGAAATGCTCCCCAAATCCCTACGGCTACACTTAAGCCAACATCATATCCTGATACATGTTACAGCTTAGCCTTTGCTCTTCAATTTGGTGTTGGGCTAAAGAGCATGACTTTGCAAAGGCTGCCTAAAATATTTGTCATATTTTACAGCTTTCGTAACTTTTAAGTGATTACATGACTTCAAAAATCAATGTAAAAGAGCCCCTTTTTAAAACATCCATCTATATCTTACTGAAGTTGTAAACAGAGACTCATATACTTAAAGACAAAATTCTGTTGACTAAAATTTTATAATAATATTTTTTATTTATTAATCATCTAAGCTCTACTTATCTTAAAGATAAGACTTAGATGAACTCTTATTATTGACTGTTATGTTCAACTCCTCTATGCAGATGGCAGAATTATGTAAAAATATCCGGGAGTTAAAATCTATTCTCTATGGCAACAGTGACTCAGAGCCAGTGGCTGAAGCTTGTGCACAGTTGACTCAAGAGTTCTTCAGAGAGAATACCTTGCGTCTATTAATTGTTTGTCTCCCAAAACTGAATCTAGAGGTAATTTTGTTAGTTACGATGTTTGATTTTGTTGTTGGAACTGAGATTGTTTTTTTTCATGGTTCAAGTGTAATAATTTTTAATTTTTTTTATACTGTACTACATATTAATCATCTCACTGAACACTCAGTTTGCCAACTTGTTGCTGAAATTTGTTGTGTTTTTGCAGGCCCGAAAAGATGCTACTCAAGTTGTCGCAAATTTGCAAAGGCAACAAGTTCATTCGCGGTTAATTGCTTCTGATTACTTGGAAGCTAACAAAGATCTTCTGGACCTTTTAATTTCTGGGTGAGACATTAAGTTCTACAGCTTTGTGATCAGAAGATCATATAAATAAATAAATATATACATATATATATATATATATATATATATATATATATATATATATATATATATATATATTGTTCATGATGTTGCTCATGTTTCTTTTTCTATAAGCAGAGATTTGTACCATTTATTTATTTAGATTATGTTTTAATATCATCTGGCTCCTTTAGGATTTGCTTGATTGCATACCATAAATAAATTTGTAGTGTTATTAGTTTTTTTTCTTATTGCAGAACATTTTCATATTGGTGTGAGCTCACCCTAGATATGCATACCTACTGCTTTTTAGCCTCGTCAACATCATCTTTATAGCATCCATATTTCAATATATTGGTCATTCTGTTTTGGATCTTTTAGCAGTCATTATGGCATGATGTTTGGCTATCAAATCCACTTGTTATATCATATTGTAACTGAACAGTAAAAACAACGGTAATGGCACTGGCTGGGGAGATATATAATGTTCTGTTCTTTTTTCTTCAACTAATTTATGATGAGAAATGATTTTTCTTTGACTACAATTGTATGTACCAGACATTAAATGGGATGGGTAACTGATTTTGATTAATAGATAAAATCCGTATATGTTCATCCACAAATCTTGATGTTAACTATGAATACAACAGTTGTTGATAAAAAAAACATTGCAAGTTTGTTATGTACTAATCACATGAATCTAGAGGAGAAAGTCAGTTCAGAAGAGGGGAAGTGGAAATGATGATGTCCAAGGAAAAGGTCATAAATGTAGTTCTTTTGGCGGATATGCACATTTAAATTTGCGAAGGCTTCATATTTCTTAGCTAATAGTTGTAAATTAATTTTCCATCATTTGTCTTATGAGAATTATTACAAAATAGAATACAAACTTTGTTGATAGTTTGGCTATGTTCATTTTTGTCTATAACGAGGTTGCAAAATATTATCTCAAATTCTGCAGCTACGAAGATATGGACATTGCTCTACATTATGGGGCCATGCTAAGAGAATGTATTCGACATCAATGTATAGCTAGGTATTTAATTTAGTTTTATTTAGGACATTTGGTTTCTTTCTTTTCTCAAAATTTTTGTGGCTACCATTTATTGTATGTTCTGATATCAGTCTGGCTTTTTTCCTTTAGATTCTACCACTAGAAAAACAAGGGAAAATTTATCAATTTCTTTATCAGTTATGTTCTAATTCTCCAGTTTCCTGTTTTGCCACTAGGCATATTCTCTTCTCAAGTTTATATATTACTTACAGAAAAAATATTGCAAGTGATGAATAAATGTTATGCATATAAATTGGGTGTTTAACATAAGGAATCAGTCTCCATTACAGAATAGTAGAATACTTTGATGAATTTCTTATCAAGATCTTGCTACATATTTTCTTGTATGGTTTTAAACTTTCTTCATGTAGTGAATGCCTTTTCTCACCGGTCAACCCTGAAACTTTGCTAGTCAATGGACTCGTTTCCATTTTATTGGCGTTTGTATATTGATATTTCATCTTAAGGCCCAAATTTCATTAAAGGAGTTGGCTAGTGTAGATTAGATGTTAAATATTTTGATCCAATGATGTATAAAATCTCTGACATTCTTCCATATAGCTCAGCCATGAGGACTACAATTGTGACCTCAATTTTGATTTAAGTGATTGGCACCAAGCAATTGAAATGAGTCCCACTCTTTAACTTTATAACTTGGTTGATCAAGTTATATTAATCCCAACTTTTATCCTGGCCTATCATTTTATCTTCCAGCACCTTTCGAATAATTTTCCCTAGACATCATATGAAAGAGCATACTTCTCTCTTCACTGTTGATTCGAGTTGCTTGTGTGAATTATTGTGTTTCACTATTGGTTGAGGTTTAAGAATCATAAAGTCATCAAATGCCTACATGGTAATGTGTGGAAACCCCTTGGCACTAGATAGAACAACTAGGCACACAGTCACAACTATGAAAAAGTTATGGTTATTATTCCAAAACTGATTCTTTATGGGCAAAATGAACTTGTTTGATGAAACTTCAATATCACAGCATTTTGCATATGAAATATCCTTTTTAACTACAGTTGGTACTGGCAAAATTTGCTGAAGATTAGGGAGATTGCAAGGAGATCTACTGGCTACAAGTTGGGTGATGGCGAAGCCTTATATTTCTGGACAATAGCTATCTGGAGGATGTTTACTGTTTAGAAACAGGGTGTATACTGAAGCTGGTAATCAGATCAAAGTTTCAGAACTCATTATCAATGGCAGATGAGTTTTCCATCTGCTCAATGATACCACTGATCAGATACGTGAAGTAAGAATTACTGAAATCAATGAAACTACTGTTTGGTTACCCCGGTGTTCCCCCAGGTTCTAAATAAATGCCTGTTAGTTCTATTAGGAATCCTTCTCCACTGTGAGGAGGGATGATATTGTTTGGCACAAGAAACAAATTCCCAGAAATGCCTGTTAGTTCTATCAGAAAATGGCTGCTTTATATTAGTATTATTTTTTGGCTTTTCTTTGCTGCTTACTGTTAATTTCTGACAGTGCATTCTTGCCTCTAAGTTTGATGGTTAAAATTTTTTTTGTCCTTGTAACCTGTGTTTTGCTTGTTGTTAGAGAACTAAGTGTTTTTTTGGGTAGTTAGTTAAGTTGAGGTTTATAATGTGGTGGGGCATGGCATTGTTTCACCACTTGGCATCTCATCGTTATTCCATTTTTTACTGGATTCTTTATTCTGATTTTGGTAAGAATAAAACTTTTACCCATGAAGAGAAAAAGCATTCTAGTAATTATGAAGTTATTATACAACAGATGATATGCTCTATATACTCCTCCTTCGCCTTTTCTGTGTAAATCATATAAGATGGAGATTCTATCACCCAATATTTGGTATCAGCCATAATAATTCTAATTTCAGGATGTCCCACTCTTATGTCCTTTTTATGTATGTTGTGTTGGAAGATACCTCTTTAATATACTAATGTAAATTAAAGTAAAAAAATTAAGAGGCATTAATTAAATACTGATTAGAACAATCAGGACACATGGGCTAAAAAAAGCATAATGATGAGGTTTTAACAAATTTCATTGTTGAAATTATTTATTGCACAAGGTTGTAGAACATTAATTTTTGTGTGGTAACTCAAAAGTAAAAATAACTACTTGTTTATGTTGCATTATTTAAAATTGTAAGCACTCTCATTTCCTAGTAGTAGGATGTAGTCTTTAAAATATAGGTCTTACGTTCACCGAAGCACTTGGGGGATTGCCTAGTCTGAAAGAACTAGGTGCCTAGGCTTTGGTGTGGCTAAAGGCTGAAGCACCTTGGTGCTGCTTTAACAACATTAGTTTTTAGTTAAAACCAAGGATCGTAATTTCGTACCGTACTGGAGTTTCAAGTGTAGCTTGGTATGGTATGGTACGATATAGAGTACCGAGCAGTAAACTAAGGTGTATCGCTTGGTGTATATATATATATATATATATATATATATATAAGTTTAAGAAAAGGTGACGTCGCCTCGTTTCTTCTGCCCACGCGGGGAGAGGTGCCGTTTCTTCTCCCCATGATGTCGCCAAGGCTTCTTCTCCCTACGCGGATGAGGAGAAGTCGCCGACGCCTCGTTGCCTCAAATGAGGAGGAGGCGACATCTTATCTGTGGCGTCCAATGATGGATCGGGATCGTCGAGGGAGAGCAACGCCAGATCTTTAGGTTCTCCCTTCTCTTCTCCCTCTTCTTTCTTCTCCCTCGGCTAATACCACTCGGTAGCAGGCAGCGATGGTTGAAATCGACCGTCACTGACCGATTTAGGGTGGTAACGGGGTGGAAGCAGCCCCAATCAACGACGGTACCGTCCGATAACGAGCGGTCTACGTATTGGTCTCTTGACAGACCGGTACGTACTGCTTGGTACGGGCAGTATTATTCGAAATTAAAATCCTTGTTTGAAACCAATGTTTTGACTTGTGTCACGAACGGTCATCGCGCACTCGCAACAATTCCGTTCAACGAACCGTTTTGACACGGACTTAGCTGGTTTTGCCTAAGTCGTGCGGCACCCTCGCGCGTCCGTCCGCAAAGGTCAGCCTCCCCGAAGCCTCCCATTGTCCCTTAGGACCAACAAACGAGAGAACGGGTTAAAGAGAACGCCTCAATCGGGATCCACAAGCAAACATGTCCGAAAAACACTTCATAGACAATGCAAATTACAAACAGACTTTACAAGCTCTGAACAGTTGCACAACAAAGGGTAAAATGGTCCATTACAGACCGAAAAGCTCTCTCACGTGTCCACATGACACAACCTTTATTTACAAGCCCAAAGAGGCCATCAACCCAACTAAAATGGGACTTATAAGCCTTCGGCTGCCCCTCTACACGCTGTACAAGGCATGAACATGCCAACAGACACGGACAGATATAAGCATTACATTAAACACCTTGTTTAGAAGTTTGTCTGTGACATTCTCCCCCACTTATCCCTTCGACGTCCTCGTCGAAGCCTTTGTGAACACTGCAACTCTTCGCCTTTGCTGAGTCTTCAATCTTCTGCTCCAGCTGCAATGCGCCTCCTGGCTCCCAGCTGCTCTCCGCTGCTGTTTTTGAGTAGTCGAACTTTGATCCGCCATGCTGCTTCAACTCACCAATGACTCTGACTCTGGTGTGGGGTTGGTTGAGTTGTGTTGATCCTCGTTGATTCCTGCGGATCCACCAAATGAAGGAAAAGACAATTCTTACTGCGCCAGTTTCTCAAAATTTCCACATGCTGCTTGAACTGGGTGGATGCTTGTTGGAGCTTTAACGAGCATCGCCTCGCAAACTTCTGAAGTTTTGGGTCCTTCCTCCACAAAATCTGCTCATTGACTCTTCTTTCAGTTAGTTGTCACATCCAAGTAGGTTCGCATCACTTCCGCTTTCGATTGACATTTCGTTGGGAAATGAAGCGGACAATCTACTCTCAGTAGCACTAATCACCGTTGGTGAGGATTTGACAACTATTGTCTTCCATTATCTTCGAAGGGTCTTTGAACTTGTGCAGAGCTCCTCTGCTGGATAGATAAGAGAACTAGGGTACTCGGTTTCGCCCATTCTCTTAAGAGTTGAGAAGGCAAAGGTTACTTGACTTCGCCCGCCTCCTCGAGGTTGTACTTCATGCATCGAGCTGGTTACTGGCCTTCGCTTGCTCTTTGCTCACACTTCTGAAGCACTTGAAGTGTTTGCACTCCTTGCGTTGACTTAGCTACTGTGATTCACCTTCTCAATGCCATTGAACTTCTGGAATGCAGGAAGTTTTCACCCCAACTTGGAGTAATTCTCTGATAGATGAGGTCGCCTCTGGGATTGTACCGTCTTCTCCATCAACCCTGCCGCCTACTCCACTGAGTAGCAAAGGTACAGCACCGCGTACTGCCTGCTTCGTTCCTTGGTCGTGCACTCTTGCATGACCCGAAGTCCTTCACTTACGGCTATCTTGATGAGAAACTTGTTGACACCGGTCTTACGAAGTTTCTTGGCCTCTGCCCTTCAGCCTTGTCTCGGTACTTGGAGATTGCCTCTGCATGCTCCACCTCCTCGGCCCCTTTCACGACCAAACGCTCTCCCTCTGTGAGAGCAAGGGATCAATGACTTTCACGGAAGTCCCGCTTCTGCGGTACCATGGCGCTGCCATGCCCATGGCCCTACTATCCGTCTCCTCGCATCTGCATCCCTTTTCTTCACGATCAGTAGATATGTCTCCGTAGCACTCCTCTGAGACCACCTCCATTCTGACTGATGCTTGATTTTGGGTAGCTAAGTCCCTCTGGACTCGTCGTCGCTTCCTCGCCCCTTTCGACCCCCTGCTTCAACACCTCTGTGTTCTCCAAGCAGTCTGTTTGGTCGATGGAGAGACAGACTGCAACTCCCATGCATGGCCTCTGCCATCACGTTGTAGGGTTTGCACCAATTCTGTTCTCCTTAGCTTCCTTGGTAGCAACGTTCGCTTACTCGGCCTTGTCCTCTGACTTGCCGGGCTCCCTTAAGCGAATATGAGTTCTGGAGCAGTCCAACTCTCCAGCTGCTTCGATCATACCTCTGCATGATCAAGTTCCTCCCATGGAACTCACTGGTACTTGCATTCAAACTTTTCCCTTGGTGGAACCCAGCCCCCATATGCTGATGACCAAGGTTTTCATCTGATGCAAAATTCGATGCACGCACGGAAGATCCGCCTCTGCGGTACCATGACCTTCACTCCTTGAATCCAAAGCCCTTCTTGCCGTCATGTTGTTCACCGAAGTGGAGCTCCCAGTAGCTCCCGATCATACCTCCATATGATCTAGTCCCTCCCGGGACAATGTCGTGTGTGTCGCATTGCCACGAACTGTTCCACCACGATCCGCTGCACCATGTCGCCTCTTGGTGACATCTCCATTGCATTCTGATCCTTGTGGAATAAACTCGAATTGTGAACCCTCCATGTGTGGCCTCTGCCAATACATCGCAGGGTCTCCTCCACCTTCGATTTTGTTCATTTAAGTGTGCCTTCATTTAAGTTGCTTTAGGTCACTCCCCCACTTGATCTCGCAATGCATCCACCAATGCATTCTCTCGAGCGAGATCATGCGACAATTCCTCGCCGCTTGCTCAGTCCATCGAGCTTCGTGGAGTTGTTGTTTGTTGAGGTACTCCTCCTCAACATGTGAGGTCCGTCTCACATGATTCTCCCTCTGGAGAGCCGGTACTTATCCCTCCTGGATAACTATCCCGTTAGAGCAACATCTCTCTTCGTTTCGGAGACCACCATCCCCTTGGACTACTCCGATCTGCTGAACAAACTGTGCACTGTTCTGCCTCCTGCAAACGCACTTGCTAGATTGCGACTCCATGTCAATACAGCCCCCGCTGCACCCCTCAAGGCCTAGCAACATGCTGAACTCGTTGCACACTTTAGCCTCCGACGGACGTATCCTTCACATGCCGAAGAGAAAGTTTCAATGCTCCATGGCGCTGAGTTTCGGTCGCCTTGGGATGGCCACGAACATTCCGTCGTCCGCATACAAGCCCATGCATGAGTACCAAATTCTTCGAGTTAGCAATTCCCCTCACCTCTGTGAGCTTTGCATAACTCTTTTGGTCGTTGAACAACTCATTCCACCTTGCATGGTCTCCTTCTTGCCAAGCGCCTCGCTTGCCTAAAGCACCATCAAGTATAGTTGTCAACGTTGAGCCGTAGCTCAAACTCAGCCATCCCAACCTTTGTGCGCTCCAAATTCTTCCAAGCTTGCCTGTTCTCGTTGTGCCTCTTGCGCGAAGGGTTGGCCATTCCTCTGAATGCCAATCTCATATGCCCGCTCCTTTGAGCGACTCTTTTCCCTACATCTCCATGCTCGTTTTCCCTCAAACGGTCGCGCGTGTGCTGACTGCCCTCAACGCAGCCCCGCTAGGTCCCCCACGTTTGCATGTCAAGTGTTTCTATGAGTGCTTGTCCCGCTCTGATACCATATGACACGGACTTAGCTGGTTTTACCTAAGTCGTGCGGCACCCTCGCACGTCCGTCCGCAAAGGTCAGCCTCCCCGAAGCCTCCCATTGTCCCTTAGGACCAACAAACGAGAGAACGTGTTAAAGAGAACGCCTCAATCGGGATCCACAAGCAAACATGTCCGAAAAACACTTCATAGACAATGCAAATTACAAACAGACTTTACAAGCTCTGAACAGTGGCACAACAAAGGGTAAAATGGTCCATTACAGACCGAAAAGCTCTCTCACGTGTCCACATGACACAACCTTTATTTACAAGCCCAAAGAGGCCATCAACCCAACTAAAATGGGACTTATAAGCCTTCGGCTGCCCCTCTACACGCTGTACAAGGCATGAACATGCCAACAAACAGGGACAGATATAAGCATTACATTAAACACCTTGTTTAGAAGTTTGTCCGTGACAGTTTGTCGCTCTCATCTACATGTACAGCTACTTGGCAACCTGTTTTGCCTTGGTTTTGAGTCATTTTGCTTGTAAAATGTAAGTTCGAACAAGTTGCAACGCTACAAAACGATCGCTCACCGAACCGAGCAAAACAGCCCCAAAACAGCCCAAAACAACTCCGTTTTCCTGTGCCGCGGGCTGTTTTCTGTAGCTCGCCTCCGCTCACCAAAACGTCAGCCATCTTAGCCCCTTTGAACCCCCTGGGTGGCACAGTGCTGGATGGGGCTTCGGTATAGTGTCGGGCGTTGAATAACCTTTCGCAAGTTCGCACGTTACCTTGACGGGAACTTGTTGTCGCGCTCGGCACCCGGTGAGCAGCTGTTTGTGGACTTGCAGCTGTTCGTTCAACCCTCTAAAGTCCTTATTTTCCCCCTCTCCCTCTTTTCTCTTGTGCACGCAAGGTGCTCGCTGAATTGCTTGTAAAGCTTACCCTCTTTTTGCGAGACGTCGGGACTTGTCCGTCGCTCGTTCTTTCGAACTAATCAACTTTCTCTTTTACAGGTCCTTCGGGACCTGCGAGAGGTTGTAAGTGGGCTGATCTTTGCGGAGCAATATCTCAAGGGCGAAGCGCGACTTAGGCAACGCAAGCTAAGTTCGCGTCTTTGCTGCAAGGGTGTCTCGCGACTTTGGCAACGCAAGCTAAGTTCGCGTCTTGGCCGCAAGGGTGCCTTACGCCTTAGGCAATTCCAGCTAAGGCCGTGACATTGTGGTATCAGAGCGGGCAAGCACTTCGAGCGAGCAGCGAAGGAACTTCGCAACTTCGCCATGGCAAAGCATCGTGGCGAATCAAGCAAGACGAGGCAAGCCGGACCCTTGCCCCAAGCAGCTGCAGGTGGGCTGCATGTGCATACTCGCTCTTATGCTGTTGGAGCCGCTCAAGAGGAGCGCGACAGCGAACATGACGAGCAAGAAGTTGGCTACTCTCCACGAGCGGAGGAGGCGCAATCTGGAGCGCCAACAAGGAAAAAGAGTCACAAGGAGAGACACACAACGGCGGAAACCCGCTTGGATGTTCTTGAAGCGAGTATGGAGGAACTCTACCATGGCCAACAAAGGCTTGTTGGGGTAGAGAGCTCGCAAGAGGAAGCAGAGTCTAGGATCGACAAGGTCGAGGCCCTAGTCGACCGACTGTCTAACGACACCAAAGACTCCGTGCAACACTTACAGGATGTTGTGGCGGAACTCACTTCAAAGGTGGCCATGCTCACAAGAGCACTAAATGCGGGAGGAAGCAACACCCGTGTTGCACCACCACAAAACTTGAGGGCACCCGAGCCTCATGGTTATGGAGGGGCCAGAGATGCCAATGAGCCTCATGGTTATGAAGCAGCCCCAATCAACAACGGTACCGTCCGGTAACGAGCGGTCTACGTATTGGTCTCATGACAGACCGGTACGTACTGGTTGGTACGGGCGGTATTATTCGAAATTAAAATCCTTGTTTGAAACCAATGTTTTGACTTGTGTCACGAACGGTCATCGCGCACTCGCAACAACTCCGTTCAACGAATCGTTTGT
Organism: Musa acuminata AAA Group; assembly: GCF_036884655.1. Taxonomy (NCBI): domain Eukaryota; kingdom Viridiplantae; phylum Streptophyta; class Magnoliopsida; order Zingiberales; family Musaceae; genus Musa; species Musa acuminata. Next base: position 32,118,296 of record NC_088338.1, on the reverse strand, counting down.
TGCTCTCATCTACATGTACAGCTACTTGGCAGCCTGTTTTGCCTTGGTTTTGAGTCATTTTGCTTGTAAAAATGTAAGTTCGAACAAGTTGCAGCGCTACAAAACGACCGCTCACCGAACCGAGCAAAACAGCCCCAAAACAGCCCAAAACAACTCCGTTTTCCTGTGCCGCGGGCTGTTTTCTGTAGCCCGCCTCCGCTCACCAAAACATCAGCCATCTCAGCCCCTTTGAACCCCCTGGGTGGCACAGGGCTGGATGGGGCTTCGGTATAGTGTCGGGCGTTGAACAACCTTTCGCAAGTTCGCACGTTACCTTGACGGGAACTTGTTGTCGCACTCGGCACCCGGTGAGCAGCTGTTTGTGGACTTGCAGCTGTTTGTTCAACCCTCTAAAGTCCTTGTTTTCCCCCTCTCCCTCTTTTCTCTTGTGCACGCAAGGTGCTCGCTGAATTGCTTGTAAAGCTTCCCCTCTTTTTGCGAGACGTCGGGAATTGGTCGTTCTTTTGAAAAAGATGTTGTTAGAAATTATAATATATTTTCTTAAGCATTTCTTTTTTTTTAACTTAAAAAGGTTGAATGAGTTTGGACTCTTCAATTGAGGCATCTGACATAATTTTCATCTGGCGTGTCAGACAACAATAGATCCCATCTCGTTTTTGTTGAGATTCCTCAGTCAAAGGGAGAGAAGTAGAGAGTAAATTTCTTTTATTTGATATATTTTGACAATGATTGTGTTCCATGTTTGTATTCTTCAAATCATTTCAAATTATTATGTATGATGGGTTGCCTTTTGCTTCCCAATGTCTGGATTTATCTAGTTTCCCCAGTAATATAGAATATAATTCATTAATATATTTGTTAGATGTGCATGATGTCTTAGTTAGTTGATGTATGAAAAACCATTCTCATAAGATTGTACCTTGGTACAAGGATTTCTTGCTCTCTTGTATGATCAAAAGCTTAAATTTGAGATGGAACAATTACTAAAAGGGATCAGCAGGTGGATGTACCTCCTGGAAGGAGAGGTCTTGGATATGTCTTTTGTAGAGCTAAAGTGTAAGGAGAATGCGAAGTTACTTTGCCCAATTTTGAAGACCTTAGGTGGAAAGGCATGATGGAATATGTGGCAAATCCATCCGTCGTAAAGTCCATGAAAAACAATAGACCTATTTTTGCAATCATATACATGTTTATTTTGCACTTATGCTCTGAGTACCTTTGCCTTTCTTTTAATTTTTCCAATAGGAGCACTGATTTTTCCTTCAAAATATTTGTATCAGTTTCATGGACCCTATTTTCTGTTTTCCTGTGAACTACTGCTCATGTTCTTATAGAGTAGAAGCTTATGATCAGAACACCTGGTCTAGCAAATAGTGATCCTGATCTAACAACTACAGGCTTCATGTTTAGGCGTAGTACATAAAAATCTAGGGTGCTTATGAACTACTTTGCAAGTTCCTAAAGAGCAGGAATTTTTTAGCAGATCAAGTGATCTAGAAAACAGAGATTCTGATCTCTTATAAATTTCATGTGTGGGCATTGTACATAAATGATCCAGGCTGCTTCTTTTATATGTTACCTTCTCTGGGGCTAATATTGCATGTCGTAAAGTACCAAGTAGTTTTAACTTTTAATCATGAAAAAGATAGAGGAATTTATGTATTATATTTGTAATGCTATTTCTAGTTCATATGGTTTACTTTTATTTTTGATCTGTTATATAGTATCAAATTAAGTGCCAGTTATTGGGATATACTTTTTTCATTATCAAAGTTTCCATATACAGGTATGTTCTAGAGTCAGAACACATGAAGAAGTTCTTTGATTATATTCAACTTCCAAATTTTGACATTGCATCGGATGCCTCTGCAACATTTAAGGTGAATTACTATTTCTATTTGTGAGTTTTACGTTATAATATTAATTGTTTGTTGCATTATTCACAGTATGGAAGTGTAGCAATCTGATTTAAGTACTATTCTCTTCTAAAAATAATAGGGGAGAAGTTTGATACAACAAAAATTACTAAATATGATAAATGTAACCAAAGATGCAAGATAGGGGAAAGATTTACACAGTTGATATGATCTTGAGACTACTGACTCAATAAAGCCCTTTCTATTAGGTTGCATCTATATAACTATGCACATTTAAGCATACATGTCATACTTGATAAATCATCATCCTTCTTGTCACTACATCACCACGACTGCCATCACTGTCACCATCCAGGCCTTTTTGCTGTCAATGGTATAGAACATAGGTCAAATCCTATAATCAAGAATCTTCTGTGAAACTTATAATGCCATTTTACATGCTTTCCACTTGGTGTCGACTCTAAAGCTGGTGTGGATTTTTGATGGACAACATAAATATAAGCAAGGGATTCACAGCAAGTATAAAACCTATATGCCTAGCGTAATATCTGTTCTTCATGTGACAGCTGCAGCTGCGAAATTTCTTATGCATTGCAAAAGCATTGTTGTCAAAGTAGGTAGTTGCTCTTAGGGTGGAACTGCACCGTTGCTTGGGGCAAGTGAACCAATAAACCATGCACATACTCAAGCAGAGAGTTTTAAAGGCATGGGCACTGTTGCTCTTGGGTGGGAGTGCAGCCATGTTTTGTTAATTTTGTTGTCTTTTGTGATGAAAAAGCTATTTCGTCTATGGAATAAATTTAGTATATTAGGAAAATTATGTAAATAAAACCTCCACAGTACATTGGGTTCAAGTCACAGAAATAATCTCTTTAAATATTTAAAGTTAAGGGAGCTTTGTGCGTTGAGTACCCCCTTTTAGGAAATTTATGTAAATATTATAAATTGATTCTTTGCAACATATTTGATATGATGAACCCAATGCTTGGGGCTCCCACCAATACTAAATCTTACCCTTACATGTAGGGAGAACCTAGATTGTCTAATTCATAAAGAAGCAACCTTCGTTGTACCAAGGCTCTACCTTTATGGAAACATCTTTGATGTCTTTATATTATTTACTTAGATTTCTCAGGAAAAAAAAGGATGCTGAACAAAAAGTTGGGAAACAATTCTTGGTCTTGGTTGAAGATTTTGAGGCTTGTTTAAGTTTCTTGACCTTATAAATAATCTCAAAGAATATGAAAAGAAAGCAGTTAATATCAATAAATTATTCTGTAAAAAGGTAGATTGTCCACCAAAATAAACTTGGAGTACATTTACCATTAAATATAACATAGAATGATTGATAAGTCTTGATTTAGTGAATGTAATTTTCTTCAAAAATTTGTATAAAACATATGTTTGAAAGAATATATTCTTTTTCTCACAATATATATACATATACATATATATATATATATGTATGTATGTATATATATGTATTTATGTATATATATATATGTATGTATATATATATATGTATGTATATATATATATGTATGTATATATACACACATATATATTGGCAGACCTTGGTAGTTGGTACATCGGTAAGGTGTCTTTTTTGTAACTTGATAGACAAGGGTTTGAGTTGCAAAAATAACCTCTGTGGTTGCATACATTTGAGGACCTCGCATTGGCGGAAGTCTTGTGCACTGGGCACGACCTTCTAATATATATATAAGTTATGTGAGACTGACTACATTTGTATGAATGAGCCAGAGTGATTTTGGTGTATAAATCCCCTCCATGGTATGATTCCATTGTCCTTGCATGAGGCATGTCTGGCATGAGAAATAGAGCCTTAGGTTTGATGATTAAAAATCAGAATAACTTTGAAGCTATTTTTTCATCCTTCTCTTTCTAATCGCATTCTCAAATCCTGGATTAAAAAAATATTTTCTTTGTTCTGTATGCTTGTCGTGCATTAGATTTGGTATGGAGTATCTTGTTCTACATCAGATTTGGTATCAAAGTTAATGACCTACATCACTGATGTGGCTTCTAGTTAGCGGTCATCATCTTAAGTGCAATACTTTTGAGGAATGGGTTCTAGTCTTAGCAACAGAACAATCAAACCCCTCCTTGTCTGAGCCAATCTTTCTAACGCCTTCATAATGCATTTTGTGTGGGCCATCACTTCTATACCTTAAATTTGCTTCAGTTTAAAACCTATGGAAATCATTACTGGGTTTGTGTGGCTTTATCTGCTAAAATCTCTCACACTCTCTCTCTCTGCATTTTGTAGTAAATTTGTTTATGATAGTCTTTGCATGCTGATCCTAGCCTTTTGACTTTGCTGGCATATGTTCAATGTCTTTATTTGATTTTTTGAAAATTTCTTATACATTTGTATATTTAATTATTATAAGCAGTGAAGGTAATTTGTAATTGTAATTCAGGAGCTTTTGACGCGGCATAAATCAACTGTAGCTGAATTTCTTGCTAAGAATTATGATTGGGTAAGTGATCACTTTCTGCATGAGTTTATTGCTGCAGCTTTATTCTTTTGTAGTGATGAACTAGAGAGTCTATGATGTTTGATATGATCCAGGAATTGAAACTCATGATAGCTAAAAGCTAGGCTTATTTGATCCCTTGATAAATTTACTTGGCACTTATTAACCAGCTTGAACTTTTAGGCATAATCTTGGTGATTAAATTTTGTTGATGAATAATCTGTTGCAGAAGTCAATTTATAAGTTGAATTTTCATATTACACTAATATATAACCTAGAATAGATATACAGTTCTGTTTATTTACCTATTGTTGACTTTGATATCTTCTTATTCATCATAATTTATAGTTATTTTAGTTTGTCAAACTTCAATTTAACTTTTTAAATAAATAAGATAATTATTTGTTGTCCATTTTCATTATCCATCTTTATAGAGTGCTTGCTACTAGGACCAGCTTTTAGAACATTTTTCTCAGTGAAGTAGAAAGGTACAGTGTATTATGGATGTATAGTTGTATACAATCCTTTCACATGGCGTACCATGTGGTGCTTTTAGCCAAGGTTTTCAATTTCGAATAATACCGTCCGTACCGGGTGGTACGTACCAGTCCGCCAGTAGACCGGCACACGGACCGCTCGCTACTAGGCAGTACGTACCAGTCCGCCAGCAGACTGGTACACGGACCGCCCACTATCGTGCGGTATATATATATATATATACATATATACATATATACATACATATATACATATATAAATATATATATACATATATACATACATATATACATATATAAATACATAAATACATATATACACATATATACATATATACATACATATATACATATATATACACATATATACATATATATACATATATATACATATACATATATATACATATATATACATATATATAAAGGGCGACGTTGCAGATTTTTTATTTTACTTATATATATATATATATAAAAGATTTTTTTTACTATATATATACCGAGCGGTATACTGAAATATATCGCCCGATATACAGTATCATACCATACCGAGCATCTCGAAACTTCGGTACGATACGATATTTCGATCATTACTTTTAACTTTAGCATGAGATGTAGGAAGACAATAAAAAGTCCAATAAAATAAAAGAATATAAAGTTTTTGTTACAATTGTTAATAAATTATATTATTAATGCTATGCATGGTTTGTCGTGCTGACTTATACCGAGCGGTATGTATTGGTCTGACAAGGGACCAGCATGCAGACGACCTTGTATCGCATGGTCTGTAACAGGGGACCCTATATCTCCTGATACAGGGTTTGTACTGATCGAAACAATCGAAATCTGATTGTTACCAACTTGTTTTGGTTAGTAACCGTTGGATTTTGATCAATATCGATCAATGGCTGGGATTTGTTGAATTCAAATAGTTCATTTGACTATTTAAACCAGATCTAAGGGTTTTTAAACCCTTTCTACTTTGTCATTCTCTCTCCTTTCACTGTCTTTAACTCATCAACTATCTCAATAACTTGCATATTTCTCACTTGCACTCTCTTGAACTCCACAAAAGTATAATTTATGGATTGGATCAAGCTTGGGAGGCTAATTAGAGAGGATTGACACCTAAGTTGATATACAGATACATAGGATCGAGGACGTCGATCCACCACCCTTGGAGTTCCATAATTTCTTTTTGATGGTAGACCCAAGTATATCCATAGATCGATTACTTGATTCATTTGAATCTTAAAGTTTAAGTTGTTTAACAATAATCTAACAATTTGAATCATTTCTTTATAGATAATTTAATATCAACGAAAGAATGATTCAGAACGTACCATTAAGCTACACTTCAAATCTTGAAAAAGATATGAGCCGTTATTCTTTCCTAATTTAGATTATTTTTTGCTAAAATTATACTAAATTTATATATATTTTCAACTTTAAAACCCTAATCTAATTTTTTTAATCTATTTTTCAGAAATTTTAGAGTTATTTTCAATCATTTTTTCATACCATCGTTATGCCTTGTTGTACTGACACATGATATGTCGGTTCGGAGTGGTACATATCATACCATTGGTCGGTTGGTACATCGGTACGGGTTGGTAAGGCGAACCTTGATGCTCTAGATAAAATGTGGAGAAATCAAAAAATTACATGTAGACATATTAATAGTTAGGAACAAATGCAAGAACATCTAACTTTGAAAATTGTTTCTACTCGATGCCAGTATGGAAACCTTTAAATTGCATAAGGGAAATTAAAGGAAGCTGTATGCTATTGCTTTGATGTGTGTCTTTTCTCTTTGACTAGAACCTTACTATGTAACTAAGGGGTACTTATATTTTTACAACCTAATTGCATCTGCATGGTATTTGACTGAATTAAGATCTTTAGGTCTCATTGTAAAGGATTATTCTGTTCAAAGCACCAATTTCTTTTGTTTTCATGTTATTGTAGTTCTTACACTTTTATGGTTTTATAGGACACTGAGTAGTTTGGATAATTTTTGTTTGTTTGTTGCAGTAAATACAGAGTAAATATTTTGTTTGTAGTTCCTGTAAATTCTTGATATGCATTAGTATCCATTAATCTGAATTCATATATAATTTTGGTTATGGTTCTTAAAATTCACCAGAATGTGTTCTAAATTTAGTTTATCTTTTTCATGAGACTTGATCAGATGTTCTTTTTGACATTTATTTGATAATTGGATATTTATTCCATAATTATGTGATGTTAGCATGAATTGCACCAAAATAAGTAGGTCTTATGAAGTTGTCTTGCTTTTGGTGCTGCCCTTGGTGATAGTGAGGGTTTGAATTTTGTTGGCATGGGGCATAATATATGTTTACTGTATGAGATCGGTCTTTTGTTCACTGGCATAATCTATGTGTTTGACAAATTATGTGTCAGCAGATCCTCTACAGGCTCAGAGCCCTGTGTTCGTTCCATGCTAGTATGTCATTATTTGCTTTCACAAGCAATGTTTGGTGTGTGACATGATTGATAAAAGGGGAATGGGGGGTAATTAATTGGGTATGGTTGTGGGCACATCTGCTTTCAGTTTTGCCTGGGCTATCATTAACTATCTGGCAGGGCAAACATGTTGAAATTTTGGACCTTTTGTAATTATATGAAAATGCTTTCTTGAAATCATTTTAAGACCTCATATTTTAATATGAAATTTTCAGATAAATAATTGTTGCTGCTAGTTTCATGGCTAAATCATGGATTTTGTATGATGTAGATTCTAAACCTCTTGTCTGACTTAGGTAGTTCTTCCCTTTAACTTTCTTTCTTGTTTCTTCAATTACCAGCATTTGATTCTATTTCTTCATGTTAGTCTTCCAAGTTCTCATGCACTTGTTGAGGTGATTTTTGGTTTGTTGTGATTAAACCCTAAACCATACTGAACCAATTATAACCAATTGCAAAAAAGATGTTCCATTCCTACAATGACAAACATTTGAGTCATAAAAGATGGGACTGGCATCACAAATCGTTTCCTGCCGTTGAGTTTATTTAGAGTAATATCACTTGTTAAATCAAGAGAATTCAAATTTTTTTATTGGTTCTACAAAGGTTTTAGTATGCCTTTCTTTGCCTCCTCTTGCATTATTAAATGGACTTACCTTGTATAATCACAATATCTATAAGTCTATTTTGTACATATCCATGCCATCTTAAATGGTCTCTCATTTTATCCTCTACCAGATTACACTTACTTGTTTGCTAATGACTCTTCTTTTCTTTTTTTTGGAGTAACCCTGGAAAACCACCTAAAGTTTCTTATCTCGACCATATACACCTCATGTACATTTTTCTTAATTATACAACAGTCATATCCATAAAACATAGTTGGATCTATGGCTTCGTTGTTGTTGTTGTTGTTGTTGTGGTGCATATCCATAAAACATGTTTGATCTTATACAATTTTCCTTTTGATGTATGGAACTTTTGATGATCACATAAAAATTCAACACTTTCCTCATTTTGGTTACCTGCTTTTACTCTATGAACAGTTTTTTTTTATCAATATCTTCTTACCATTGAATATTGAAGCCACCTATTTTTACATTTAATACTTCCTGTTCATCCATTTTAGACCTTAGTTATCTCTTATTCCTGAAAGAACTGATTCAGTCCTAAAAAAATGATTCATACTTGAAACCCAAAATTGTTTATCGAGGAAAGTGACTTAGCCAATACACTGATGTAGAAAGAGATTTTTTTTCAAACATAATTGAGATTTAAAGTTCTTATCCCATTTAGACTATTCTAATGTACAGAGGACAATAGGAATTATAGCTAATAGTAGATCGTGGTTGTTCATTATAAATAGTATTACAGGTTCTCGAAAAGAGAGGGGTTAAAGAGAGTAACAAATTGCCAATATGTCATATTTCTCGTTCCAATTGTTTATCTTGTCACTCAATCCAAAAGTAAGGAGTTGAAGTGGAGGCACTTAATAATTCTTAACCCAAGAGAGTCTACATGTTGTGTAACATAAACCTCATTATAATGTTTCTGTCGGATTGCGATCCTGAATTCCTATGCTGTTTTACTGATGTTGTCATTTGTCTAATCACAAACCTGACTGTATTGGGCCTTAGTCTTAATCAGTGATTTAAAAAGCGTTAGGCGCCAAGGTACCAAAATGCCCGAGGCGTTAGGCGCTTGCCCGAGCAAAGCAAGGCGCTCTAAAATATTAAAATATAAAAAATATACTTTGATATTTTAAAATATTCTCTACTGTTAACAATAGTAGAGAAGAGTAGAGTGTGAGAAGGATACCGAGGTGAGAATTGAGTCGCGAACAGGAGGCTACTATTTGAGAGTCGTGGCAATGGTAGCGGGCGGTAGCGGAGAGTAGTGGCAGCGGACGATAGTGGAGAGAGGCAGCAACAGTGGTAGCGGAGAGCAGCAGGAACGGTAGCGGAGAGCAGCAATAGCGATAGTGGCAGCAACAGCGGCAGTGGAGAGAGGCAGCGATAGTGGAGAGAGGCAACGACAGCAGCAGCGGTACCAAAGAGAGGCAGCAGCAACAGCAGAGAGAGGCAGCGGAATCGAGTGTAGAGTTAGGGGAAGTTGTGACGAGGGGGAGGCTAACATGTGTGCATAAGTTGGTTCAATCGAACCAACTAATCGAGCACTCGCTGCCTCTCTCCGTTGTCGCTACTGCGGTCAGTCGCTTGGTTTAAATTGGGCGCTCGCCCAAAGCGCCCGGCGCTTGTGCTCGGGCGAGCGCCTAGGTGGCGCCTCTTTGAAGCGCATCGCCTGGCCATTAAACGAGGCGCTCGGCCCTCGTCTCAACTCGCTCGAGCGCCTAGGCGAGCACCTGAGCGCCTTTTTAAATCACTGGTCTTAATATGTAGCCTGCACATTAACTGTTCATCCATACTAGCTAGTTTTGCCTTTATTTTTAATTGCTAGTCTCTACATTAGCAGCTCAATTGTTAACCTATCCTTGACTTCTAGTTGGGCCATAATTTCAACATTGATACCAAGGTTTCAAATCTTGACCTTACCGAACAGTATGGACTGATATTTACCAGTGTGATCAATTGTGTATATTGAAACATATAGCTCAATAATGTTATAATGCCATTCAATTTTATTGTTTATTACTTATTAACTAATATTATGTGATATAGGTTGGAATACCACTTGGAATACTGATATTGTATCTGTCTACTAGGTTTCCAAAACTGATTTTGGACTGAGATTTAAATCTTTGATTGGTGGTGGTACATCTATATTTTGTTAATTAATTCGAGAAAAGTACTCCTAGGATTTGAGGAAAAAACAACTTTTAAAAAATATTGAACATTTGTTTTATATGCTTTTATGAGTTTATCTTACTCTTGCAACTACCTTTGGTTACAGTTTTTCACTGAATTCAACTCAAGGCTGCTGTCATCCCCCAATTACATCACAAGAAGGCAAGCTATCAAGGTAATGCAACTTTGATGTAACAGATTATTTTGGAGAAATAAACCTGCTGGATCACTTCATGATTTTTAGGGTTATAATCCTTTAATAGCTTGAGAGCCCTGGAAACAGCTATCTGATTCATCTGTGGAAGTAGTGGTTTTTTTTTCCTTATCTATAATTTGGAACATCCTCCAGCTTCATATTTGTTACATAAGTTCTCTTTTTCACAGCTTCTGGGAGATATGTTGCTAGACAGGTCAAATTCTGCAGTTATGATACGCTATGTTAGCTCAAAGGATAATCTTATGATTCTAATGAATCTTCTCAGGGTATGTTAAATTTTGTCCGCTGTTTTTCAAAAAGTTAATGTCTTTATAATTTTACCATTTGTTGGTTTCAAATATTTAAATTAATTTTAACTGAAGTTATTTTTCTGCAATTTTTTTGTTTTTTATTCTAAATTTATCATGGATGATTTGAATATGTGACTGTATAACCAAGAACCATTTTACTGTCCCATGAAGGTTATGGTTTTATGACTTCTGGAAAGTGGAGATGCCTCAAATTTAATTTTAAACAGAGTATCATCCCAGTTAGAGATGCCATTTGCTTCTATTTATTAATTTACTTTACTGTAAAATCTTGTTTTCTCCATTCCTTTTCCTTGTTAACTCCGAGGAAACTGTTTCAAAAAAGTAAACATTGAGCAGGAGATAAATGGTCTTCATACATCACTATTGGTGTGATTTTTGTCGACATAATACAACCTTTCCAATCTGACTGTTTTTAGCTTCTTCCATTCTTTGTTTTTAGCTTCTTTCCAACCTTTGTGGTCCTAAAAGTTTTCTTTTGCCTTTGTGAATTCATCAAAATTTCCCTTAGATTAAAAATTTTGCAACATATTGGCTTATACGTTCCTTCTGGTTGTTTTTATTTAGCTGACAACCAGAGAGTATGTCTAGTGAATCAGGTTGATGTTAGTCAATCATGATCTTTCATTTTTGTTTGATATATCTGGTATCAAGAATTAGCTGAGGGTCGATCCAGTTGCAAGGAAAAAAATGGAAATGGATTCGAAACTATATACAAGTTGATAATTTTTTTTACAAGTTGATTGGAATGTACATAAAAGAATTGAAAATCACCTTTCCTTTTCCTTTTCTTGTTTTGGAATGTTCCAAAAAGTAAAACATACTCTGTTTGGATGATGGAAAGTCATATGGAGAATTGGAGCAGCTTTTGGCTTTCCACAGAGAATGTTCTGGAAGATGAAAAACTCCCATGGAAATCTCAAAAAGAAATTTCCAGATTTTTACCTCTTTTAATCAAACATTAAAAAATAACTTTAGTCTTCCATCAAATTATTGATGCGACCAAACGTTCTATACATGTTATGTAGCATATGAACTTCAAACCACCTCACGCAATGGCCCCGCCTTAGTCATCTAGAGACAACAACTTTCCTGCTATATTTGTACCTTTTAGTGATTTCCGTTCATATTTTAATTCATACTCTATTCTGATCATCTTTTGGTGTTTTAGGTTCCTTCTATTGAATCTTGTTGATGCTAAATAATCTCATTTTTGATACAGACAAAGGTTGGATAAGTCCTCAAGCCAATAATGATTGTCTTATAGAAGTTCTAAGTGATGAGATTTCATGGAGTGACAATTTCCTTGAGAATGGAATCTTCTCTTACTAAGCCACTTAGTACCAGGGTTCTCAATTTCGATGTGTACCATTCGGTATGGGTGGTACGTACCGGTCCGAGAGGATATTGGTACGCGGATTGTTCTCTACCGGGCGGTACTAGTGTTTTGATGGGTACCGAGGCATACCGACCGGTACCATCCCAGATTTCGACTGTTACCAAGGCATATCGGTCGGTATGCCTTGGCGTGGTAGGTGGAGATATTTTTAAGGTTTTAGGGTTTCCCGTCGGTATGCCCTAGCATACCGACAGTACATATCAGTATGCATCGTATTGAGCATAGCTCGGTGGTATGGACCGGTATTCAAAACCCTACTTAGTGCTACCATAGATATATGAGATTTAATCCCTAGAGACTATGCTTGAGATTTTTATCTTTTTAATTTGCAATTAAATCATGGTGAATTGTAGTAATATCTTCTTTTTTTTATATATCTTGTTCGTTCTTAGAGGCTGAATTGAAGTTTAATAGCATAATTATATCCTATGAAAATGTTACATGGATTAAAGGGATGGCCTGTGCTTACCATTCTGGTAAGGATATAAGAAACAATTTGGGTCTTTTGTTGGGAGTCATAGCCCGATATAACATAGTCTGAATGCAATTGGCCTGTTTTGATGCTGAATTGGATTGGTTGTCTGAACATGAGCTAGAATTTAATGATGGCTTTCTAGGAGTCATCTAGAATGTGAGCAATGTTTGCATTTTGTTGATATGCCTCATTGGCTTTGCAGGGAAAGGCCGGAAAGAAGGCATAGGAGAGTTCTGAGTTTTGTTTAATTTTCTTCACTTTTTCATTAGTTTTGTGATATCTTTTTACTTGCTGCTGGAACTCGCTGATGGCATTGGCAGTTTGTTGTACCATGCCGGTAGAACATAAATTTCCAACACCAGCTAATACTCCACCTGCAGCTGTATCTTAGAAGCCTTGGCTAACAAAAGTTGATATTGTAATCAGTGTCATATACATGATTGTGAGATTTATTCTACTTTAGATGGCATTCTTTGTGGAAAAGATAGAAGGTAATGAAAAACCTTTGTCCTTTTCTTTTTCTTAGCAAGATAATGATATGACATTCCACTTTATTCTCCCCTTTCACTCCTCGTCACCTCTTTCAACCATGTTGGCAACCTACAATATTCATTTTTTGGACACCATACTGGAGTTGCTCCAACATCCACACGAACTTCTTGTTTAATGTAAACAATGACTTTGGGGCTGGTTTGATTCATTTTGTTTCTGGGTCTTATTTATCTACCTTCCCTGGAGGAGAATAAAGTTCCTCACCATTAACAATACCAGAATTTGTGATAGCAACATTCCTAATTGTTGCTTGCTTCAGGCCTCTACAGCAGGGTGTTGGTCCTTGTTAGGAGGACAAGGGAAAAGAGGGAAAAGGAAATCTCTACCTTGAGCTTTGAAACAGAAACACTTCAAAATGCTTGTTTTATTCATAGTGGGTACTGACACTTGATGGATATTCCCAACAAGTATCCTGTCTACAGTGACATACTAAAAATTTACTTTTGTATATTCTAATTAGCTGTATGTATGTAGAAGTAACTTATATCTTGTATCTTCTATATAAGACTTTAAGCCATGTAGACTAGTGGCAAGCACATGTAATTCAGACTTTTTAATTTAGTCCTGTATGCATTTGATTTTCCTTTGTGAATATATGCTATTTGTATAAGTAATTGTTAAGCCTCTTATAATTCATATATACATTTATAATAGGCTTCTGAATGTTCAAAGTACAAAGTGAGATATTAAATTGTCATGTCCATGATGTGTAGTACCATTGTGAACTTCTATAATAGCGCAACTATGTTGGTGCCTGTTTCATATGCCCTAAATACTTATCTAACATTCTGCAGTCTTGAGTTTCTTTTAGCTTTGTGCTCCTATTGGTAGAAGCCTTAAATACTACAGTTTGTAGAAATTGATGATTGTACATTGATTTCTAATTCCATAAGTAACTTGTCACATTTGGTAAGACTCGATTACTTGGCTGATGTAAAGATTTTTATTAATTTTGTTCAAAGGGAAAGACTCTTCATTCATAATTTATTGGAGTTTGTGACACTAAAACACCAAAACATGTAAATAATGCTGTCTTCGTTGGTATGAAATGTATAATTATACATCATACACTGGTTTTATTTTGTCTTAAATGCTTATGTACATTAGATCATTATTATGCATTATCAGCTTATTTGTTCTGGTCCAGGAATCAAGTAAGAATATCCAAATAGAGGCATTCCATGTATTTAAGGTACAAATCAGGTTTCTTTTCTGCATATGACTTCCAATCTATTTTTAGTTTTTCAAATATTGACTGCATGTTCATTGCAAATGTCAGTTATTTGCTGCTAATCAAAATAAGCCACCTGAGATCACAAGCATATTAGTCACAAACAAGGACAAGCTGCTCCGGTTTTTAAAGGACTTCAAGATAGACAAAGGTAAAATCTCCATTGAATTTGCATTTGCTCTATGTTTTACTTTTTCTAGCTCTGATATACACCAACAAAAATGCCTCCTGACATTTATTACTATGAATTCTTTGTCAAATTATGTGGAACTACTTTTATATATGACAAATGCCCAAATAATTTCTGGTTCATATCAAATGGCTTTTTTTTTTAAGGCAAGCTCAAATTGATTTAGTGGTTTTGGCACTAATTTAATATCTCACTTGTGCATATCAATTTCAACAGAGGATGAGCAATTTGAAGCAGACAAAGCTCAAGTTGTGAAAGAGATACAAGCACTTAAAAAAGAGAACACATCATAGTGGACTTTTTTATATGTTGTTGTAAATTTAGAATTCCTATCTGGGATTTCACTGTTTCTGGGGTCTTGGATGTTATGCATGGACCGACTGTGTATTTACCGAAAATATACACTAGCCTTAAAAGTACATGCATTTTGAATGTCTTATGTTGCTTTCCTTGTCCTTCTATGTTCATCATTGTTAAGCAGATCTCAATGATTCTATTCGGTCAAACATCAAGCAAGGCTCACAAAAGTATCAAAAGAATTTGATGGTGGTTGCCAATATGTTTTGGGATCAGGATTTGATTATGTGAGAGAATATTATAAAAGATATTTGACTAAGGTGGATGCTTAATCAGTGTAGGCCATTCTAGTGTGAGAATATCTCTGCGCAACCTTGCTGTGCTTAATTTTTGCAGTCTTAAATCAATGGTTTGCCTCCATGTATTTTATGCTCAGACGTTTATTTAGTGCACGTTTCTCCTGTTGGACTCATGGTTAGGTTTGTGAGAGTCACATTAAAATAGAAAGGTAAAGTGTACGTACCAAACAGGAGACCAAGGAGAATTGTAAGATCAGTTAGCTTGTGTATACACAAAGTTGTAAGGAGTGGCAAACGAGACTTTAATGCTTCTTAGATGAGACGGGCACATGAAGAAGAAACCAGGTGAAGATGTTTACTGTGGGGAAAAACAAGTAGGCAGTAGAAAAGAATGTGTCGTCTTTGGGTTCATATCAAAGGATGTATATAGGGTTTCGGGCTTGGGTTTAATTTAACTCAAGGGAGAGTGATTTCTTGTATTGATTTTTTTTTTCTACTGAAGAGTTTTATTTTCTTCATGGATAAGTTATTGTCATACTACATTAAATCTTACATTGAATTTTTTTTGCATGTTATTTGGTTGTTGATCTTTGGGATTTGTTTTTCAGTTTTGAGCTTTTCTCTCACACCCCAATAAAATAAAATGGTATCGAAACTCAAAAGATATCGATGTTGTTTCTGTTGCTTTTATATTAGAAAAATTCTATAGAAGAAATAGTTTCACCTTTTGATAGAGAAGGGCAAAGGATTTTTTTCGTTCAATAAAGTCTTACAAGAATATTGAAAGGATGAGAAGACAAATCAAATAAGATGAGTGACGAAAGACGGGAAAGAGATCGAAGCAAAATGTGTAGTTACTACTATTCATTTTTATATTGTTGATTCTATTGAATTGATGTAGAAATTATTAATGAATCCAAGATATCCAAATTCAGCACACAATTAATCACATAGTAATGCCCAAATATTCAGGACACTGTCTCAAGTCTTCAATTTCCATTATGACGGATACTCTTCCAATTCTCATGGTCATTTAACTTAATATAAAAAACTCAAGTATGCTATCATTAGAGAGGTGAATTATTTTCAATATAATTAGACTCTCTTTAGATTTAATATTAAACTGAATCACCTAAACTATTACCAACTTAAAGAGGTTTTGTTGGGCATATGCCTCCAACATAGTCTTATAAAGATTATGCTCTCACTCCTAATTAACTTATGACATACTTTGGAAGAGGCTTTTTATAGCTTAGTATACTCTATATAGGATGATGACATATACAAAAAAAAAAAAAAATAATAATAATAAATATGTATTTGTGCGAATTAGAAATATTTTTGTTCTTCTTTCTCTTCTTCTTCGTCTTCTCTTTCTTTAATTTTTTTCTCAAAATTTTCTTCTGATTTTTGTTTTGAATTATTTTCATGCAAAACAGGTTGTGAAGAAGCTTATGAATTTTTTTCATGCAAAATAATCGTCGTGAAGTGAAATCTCTAAAAAAATTTAAAAAGGGATTGAATATGTGTTCGAAGCCATACAATTGCAAATTAGATATCTTCTTCCTTTCTTTTATTTCTTCTCTTCCTCTATGTTTTCCTCACAATTTTCTTTCGATTTTTCTGAATGTTTTTATGTAAAAAATCAGTTGACAAGAGGCTTATTCATAGACTGACATACGCTGCACTAATATGACATATCTAAAAAATAAAAAATTAAAAATATAATATAAAAATTTTAAAATGTAAATATGGAGTATAAATTAAAAATCTTCTTTTTTTTTGTTCATTCCTTTTTTTTTTCTCACAAACTTATTCCAATTTTTCTAAATTTTTTAACACAAAACAATGGTACACGTTATGAAGAGGCATATGAATTTTCTCATTCAAAATAATGTTTGTGAAGAGTCCTATGGATTTTTTCCATGGCAAACATGGGTGGGTTGTGAAGAGGTTTATTTATAGTCTGGCACGGTCTACAAAATTAAGGATACAAATTGTATGTGTTAGACACCATGAAAATAAAGTCTAGAGGCTTCAGATAAATTTTATTATATTGCATGGACTTATATTCTTAATCCATTGCTTCAATGCACTTATTTGAATTAGAATTACTTGATATAAGCTGATTGGATCATCTTCCATTATATCATTACTTTCTTCATGTTCTTGAAGAAATATCATATAATCGTCCGAAATGATATTTCTTTCCCTAGTGGACCGTCGTAAAAGTGCTAGCTCTTATGTCTCCCGATTAAATCTATCGCACGATTCAGTTCGTCTCCAGGGATTGGCATCGGATCATCTCCAGCAAGCCCTTCATCACTTCAAGGCAAGAGGAGTCCATTCCTTCACCATATATCTATCCAACGGGATGGGGACATCTGCAGCGAAGATTTGTTTTCATACGGCGGCGGCCGTATCTTTTCTCCAACGATCAGAATGTATAGATACGATGAAGCTCGTAACCCATACGCGGCTACTCTATGTTTCCAGGACGTCCAACAACAAATCACACAACGTCTTCATCTTCGTCCAATACATTCTGATGGTTTACTTCTCTTCTCCCTTTCACGCTCTCGCACATATTTATGCAACCCAACAACCGGAAAGCTCATGGCCTTGCTTGCCGGAGGACTTTGCTGTGATCCCCCCGCTGTCGAGTGCAACCTAGGATTCGGGTTGGATCCACGGATTAGCCAGCACAAAGTAGTCCGCTACTTCTGCCCGTCCGACAACCGCATGGGTTGTCATGTCCTGCATGGAGGTCCACTGCAGACCCATCACAACAAATCCCTCGACATCGAGCGTAAAATTCTCGCCTTCAGCTTCACCGATGAGTGTTGGAAAAAAAACCGGAAG
This sequence comes from Musa acuminata AAA Group, assembly GCF_036884655.1. Classification (NCBI taxonomy): domain Eukaryota; kingdom Viridiplantae; phylum Streptophyta; class Magnoliopsida; order Zingiberales; family Musaceae; genus Musa; species Musa acuminata. The sequence goes on along the minus strand of NC_088338.1, from coordinate 32,100,300 downwards.
AGTTTGCTGCAAGAATTCTTCACATAAAATTTAGACCAAAACTGACAACGTTTGACCATCGATCGTCAAGTAGAAATCTCAAAAACCTTACTTTCTCTTTATATTTCTCTTTCTTCTTTTCTCTGCACGCCGCTACACACGTTCACTGCCCCCGCACGCGCTCACAGCACCAAACATATCTCTCTCTCTTTTTAATTTCTGACTTCAATTAGTGATTTGGGCTCAATAGGCCCAATTGTCCAAGCCCACATATGGGTTGGACCCAACAATTCTCCCTCTCCAGCTCGTATGATGGGCTATACCAAGCCCGCTCTTTTACATGCTTCAAGCTTCTCTTTAGGTAAAGTCTTTGTCAACATATCTGAACCATTCTCATTGGTATGCACTTTTTCCAACTGTAATTCTTTCAACTCAAGCACATCACGAATCCAGTGATATCTCACATCAATATGCTTGGATCTAGAATGGTATGTTAAATTCTTGGAGAGGTGAATGACACTCTGACTATCACAGTAAATAGTATATCCTTCCCGTTTCAAGCCCAATTCCTGTAGAAACTTTTTCATCCATAAAGCTTCCTTGCAGGCTTTAGTAATTGCTATGTATTCTGCTTCTGTGGTTTTGATAGAGCAACACACTTCTGTAACTTAGAATGCCAAGAGACTGTTCCTCTTGCAAATGTCATCAAGAATCCCGAAGTGGACTTCTTGGAATCAGTATCACCTGCCATGTCTGCATTGTGTAACCTTCTGACATAGGTTCATTATTGCCAAAACATAAACACAACCTGGAAGTACCTCTTAGATATCTTAATATTCATTTCACTGCTACCCAATATTCCTTTCCAGGATTTGAGAGAAATCGACTGACAACTCTAACTGCATGAGCTATATCTGGCTTAGTACAAACCATAACATACATCAAACTGCCTACTGCAGATGAGTAAGGTACTCTGGACATTTCTTCTTTTTCTTTCTCGCTTGTAGGACATTATTTCGAACTAAGCTTGAAATGACCTGCAAGTGGAGAACAAACTACTTTGGCTTTACTCATGTTGAATCTTTCAAGAACCTTTTCAATGTAAGTCTCCTGAGATAGCCAAATCTTCTTTTTCTTCCTATCATGGAGAATCTTCATGCTAAGTATTTGTTTCACCGATCACAAGTCTTTCATGGTAAAAGACTTATTTAGCTCTCTTTTAAGCTTTCCAATTTTTCCAATATCATGGCCAACAATCAGCATATCATCAACATATAGCAGTAAAATAATAAAATCATCATCTGAAAATTTCTTCATAAACACACAATGATCAGATGTGGTTCTATCATACCCTTGGCTCATCATAAAGGAATCAAATTTTTTATATCACTGTCTAGGTGCTTGTTTGAGTCCATATAAGCTTTTCCTAAGCTTACACACCATATTTTCTTTTCCCTTGACTTTGAAACCTTCTGGTTGTTCCATGTAAATTTCTTCTTCTAAGTCACCATGAAGAAATGTTGTTTTTACATCAAGTTGCTCAACTTCTAAATTCAAGCGGGCAACCAAACCAAGAATAACTCGAATAGAGGACATTTTCATAACTGGAGAAAATATTTCTTTAAAGTCAATACCTTTCTTCTGACTGAATCCTTTCACAACTAGTCGTGCCTTGTATCTTTGTTGTGAGCTATTGTTTTCAATCTTCAATTTATAAACCCACTTATTCTTGAGAGCTTTCTTCTCTTTAGGCAATTTTACCAAGTCATAGGTGTGATTCTCAAGCAAGGATCTCAATCTCTTCTTGCATGGCTTTAACCCACTCATTCTTATGCTCATGTAGAATAGCTTCTTGGTAAGTTTCTGGCTCTCCCCCGTTAGTAAGAATAACATACTCATGTGGAGGATATCTGGTAGATGGTTGTTGCTCTCTAGTGGATCTTCTTAATGGAATCTCAACTGGTGGTGGAGGTGCTGGTTCAGTTGGTTCAGCATCATCAACTGTAGGTGTATCATCACTGGTATTCTCACCACAATCTTCTTGTTCATCTCCCCCATGATCATCATGAACTGGACCCAAACTCCAAGGAATATAAACAGAGGTTTTTGGCTTCTCAACATTATCACCATCATCAAACAATTGGTCTTCAAGAAACACAACATCTCTGCTTCTAATAATCTTCTTGTTCACTGGATCCCATAATCTGTACCCAAACTCTTCATGACCATATCCCAAGAAGATACATGCTTTTGATTTACTATCAAGCTTGGATCTCTCATCTTTGGGAATATGAACAAATGCTTTACACCCAAAGACTCTTAAGTGATTATAAGATATATTTTTTCCTCTCCATACTCTTTCTAGAACATCACCTTTCAGAGGAACTGATGGAGAAAGATTTATCAGATCAATTGTAGTTCTTATAGCCTTCCCCCAAAATGACTTTGGTAACTTGGCGTGGGAAAGCATACACTTAATCCTTTATTCAATTGTTCTGTTCATCCTTTCTGCCACACCGTTCTGTTGAGGAGTTTTAGGAACTATTTTCTCAAGCCTGATATCATGGAACCTACAATAATTTTCAAAAGGACCCCTGTACTCGCCACCATTATCTGATCGAATACACTTTAGTTTTTTGCTAGTCTCTCTTTCAACACTGAGATGAAACTCCTTGAAAACATCGAGTACCTGGTCTTTAGATTTCAAAACAAAAGCCCACACTTTTCTAGAATAGCCATCAATAAAAGTAACGAAATAAAGAGCACCTCCAAGAGTTCTAGTTTGCATAGTACAAACATCAGTATGAACTAAATCAATAATATTTGATCTTCTAGATTATGGATATATATGAAATGTAACTCTATATGTTTTTTCAGCTAAGCAATGATTACAAGATTTAAGAGATGTACCTTGCAACTTTGGTAAGAACTACTTTTTAACAAGAGTTTGAAGTCCCTTCTCGCTGATATGTCCAAGTCTCTTATGCCAAAGATATATACTTTCACCTTTTTGAATTGCATTAATCTCTCATTTGTGTAGCTTAGCTTCCATGACATAAAAAGAGTTAAGTTTCTTTCCTCTTGCCACAATCAGAGAACCTTTAGTGAGTTTTCATTTGCTTTCACCAAAATAGTGTCCAAAGCCCTCATCATCAAGTCTACCTGTAGATATCAAGTTAAGACGAATATTTGGAACATGTTTTACATCTTTGAGTATCAATTTGCTTTCAATATTGGTCTCCAAGCAAATATCTCCAATACCCACAATCTTAGATGTACCACTGTTTCCCATTCTAATATTACTAAAATCACCAGCAGTGTAAGATCTAAAGAAATTACCATGAGAAGTAACATGAAATGAAGCACCAGAGTCAATTACCCAATTAATGTCCTGAGCTACAAGACTAACACAACCTTCATCACAAACAATAGTGATATTACCTTCAACAGCAACTGTATTGGTCTCTTTCTCATTTTTCTTCATTTCATTATGTTCTCGCTTTCAAAACCTACACTCTTTCTTTATGTGACCTGGCCTATTACAGTGAAAACATTTGATATTTCTTCTAGACTTGGATCTTCCTCTATATCCATGTGGATTTCTGCTATGACTTCTTCCACGTCTTTCTTGTTTTTTAGTAACAAATGCTCCAGAAGAAGATTCACCCTGTTCTTTCCTTCTGGCATCTTCATTTAGCAAACTGTCTTTAACCATATCTATAGTTAGAGTTCCCTCTGGCGTGGAGTTGCAAATAGTCACCACATACGTTTCCTAACTTTCTGGTAAAGAGCTCAGAAGTAATAATCCTTGCATCTCATCATCTATATTCATTTTTATAGCAGCCAACTTGTTTATAAGACTTTGAAATATGCTTGTATGCTCAATAATGTTACCACACAAGAAAATCTTTGCAATAGAGCAAATCTTCCATCAGACGTCTCCAAGTGGAATAATTTGATGAGTTCAATTTAATCATACCATCTGACTGCTCCATTTCAATCACACAAGAAAAACTAGCACCAAACAATATGTTGCTCTGATATCACTTGTTGGAAAAAAAAAAACCTATTAAAAGCGGAATATTATTTTCCCTCTTTATGTATCAAAATGAGTTCCTCATCAAAATACCAACTTGATATCCAAATGAAAATATCAACCAACACAACATAAACAATAGAGCAAATAATCAATCACACAGTGAGACCAAATCCTTTTAACGTGGAAAACCCAATGTAGGAAAAACTACGGGACCGTAGTCCACCTCAAACTTCCACTATCAATAGTAATGATAACAGGTTTACAATCGGTCTTCTCTAGAATAACTAGAGGATTACAATAACATCAAGATCATAGATCTTGGCTAAAGAATAGCATATCTTCATCGGTGGATCTCCTCATAAAGAATTCTAGGTCTCACAAAGTGGATATAGCAAGAAAGTACCTTAGAGAGGGTAAACTATAGATCAACATCATTAGGATTGTAAAGTTTGCTGTAAGAATTCTCCACATAAAATTTGGACCAAAACTGACAACGTTTGACCACCGATCGTAAGTAAAAATTTTAAAAATCTTACTTTCTCTTTTTCTTTCTCTCTCCTCTTTTCTCTGCAAGCTGCGGCACACGTTCATTGCCCCCGCACATGCTCACTGCACCAAACCCTATCTCTCTCTCTTTTTAATTTCTGCTTTCAATTAGTGATTTAAGCTCAATAGGCTCAAATCTACATATGAGCTGGACCCAACAACTAGGAGTTCAGGTTGGTCCCTATTACCTACCATCGACCGACAGACGGAACCTGCGGACTGCTAGCTTATTTGTGGATGAGCTAGTCGTCGAGATGCAGATGTCGACCGGCATGGATCAGAAGTTATACTATCTTCCTTCCTATCCCAACCGGTGACATCATATGGGGTATCTATTTGTGTTCGCGGTGAGAGGAATATGCTTCAAATGCAAAAATATATTGCTCGGTACAAGTCAAAGCGTCGACCGATCACTCAACATGCAACCGGATATTGTCCATTTTCACCATGCAAACACAAAATATTACATTATTCTTTGCATGGAAAGTTTGAGCTGATCTATAGTCATTAATTTCTTTTTCTTTTCCCTCTTGTTGCTTGCTAACTCTATATTAAGTGATTTATATGAAAGATTATATCTCTTATAAATGCTACTGCTTGACTATATTGATTAGAATGATGTCATAATAATTTTCAAAAAAATTTCGATTAGTTATATTCATTGTAACTTAAGTTGTACTTGATCATAATTTCAGTCTAGACCCTAGTGTGAAAATAATAAAGTGATGATGGTAATACTTATAACCAATGCTCTACTAACCTGGGGTGGTGCGACCACCCTAGATCAAGCAATAGTACTATCTAAAACTATAATACCCTTTTCAAAAAAAATAATTTTTAAAAATAAATAAAATTTAAAATAAATTACGAAAAATGATACTAAATATATTAGAATTATGCTATGATTGTTATAGAAAATTTTTGATAGGTTTAGAAAAAAATACTAGAGTTATATGCAATCACAAATTCAATGCCACACATCCCTTGTTTGGACAATTAAACACCCTAAAACAAAAAAAAACGATACTACACGTTAGAATTATTTTATCATATCAACATATAAGTTTGGGATAATTCAATGATTTACAGGAGTTATACTTAGGTTACACTCGTGTTATACTCATCATAGATTCAATATAGAAATCCCTTATTTTAACCATTAATGACCTTAAAATTAGAAGAAAAAAAAATAGTGATACTAAATTTGTTAGGATCATGTTATGATAATCTTAGAAACGTTTGGATAGGTTTGGAGATAATTCTCTTATTTACACTTGAGTTACATTTAGATTATGTTTGATCACAAATTCAACATAAAAAATCTCCTATTTTGATAATTAATACATCTAAAATTAGGAAAAAAAAGTGATACAAAATATGATAGGATCATATTATTGTTAGGATCAAGAGCGACACTAAGAGAGGGGGGAGGAGGGGGTGAATTAGTGCAGCGGAGAAAATTGTTAGTTTGTAAAATATTTCGTTCGTCGAAAATCGATTTCGGAAAGTGCTTGACTTTAGAATGAAGGAACTAGCAGTTATCTAAGAAAGTAATGACAGTAATGAAAGTAGAATGAAAATAAGCACATTAGAATTTATAGTTGTTCAGTCGTTGTGATCTACATCCACTTTCGATTCCTCCTCCGTCGAGGTCACCGGCGCTCACTAATGGTCTTCCTTCAATAGGTGAAGACCAACCACCTCTTTACAGCACTTTGTCCTTTTCATGAGTTTAGGAGATAACCCTTACAAGTATCACACCTCTTTTGAATGATCTCAACAATTAGAAAGGGAGGAGGACACTTTGCACTTTTACAACACTTTTAGCACCCCAAGAATTCAAGATTATGTTCACACTTTCATGTACTTTCATGTAAAAAAGGATGGGATATTTATAGGCCCCAATAGATTAAAAATTATAGCCAAAAATTATAATGTCCCCGAATTTTGAGGTACCGATGGTACCACTATCATTATTGGGTGGTAACATCGCCTGACACTCTGACCACCCAGTCTGGGTAGTACCACCGCTTGATAAAGCTCGGAGACCGAGCTCTGATGGTACCACCCCCTGACAAGGGTGGTACCATCACTGGCAGCATTAACTGCTGGCGATACCATCATCTAGACCACTTGGGAGATTGGGTCTGCAGGCGGTGCCACTACCGGTCTTGGTGGTGCCACCGCCGGTCGTGACTTCAAATGCTGAATGAGCTATTTCAATCGGCCCAATTCAGCCCTGTTTAAGGGCCCAGTTGGCCCTTAACTGAGTTGGTGGGATTACCACCCATTCTAACTCAACTTATGTTCTAACTACGATTAAGGCAAGCAATCTTTGTCTAGTATGTCAATTGTTCTTTCGGCGATCTTCCAGCGAACTTCTCGGTGAACTTCTAGCGAACTTCTAGTGAACTCCCAACGAACTCTCAGTGGCGATGAACTTCTAACAAAATTCACAACGTTCTCCACGCTAGCAACCTAAAAGCCTACCAATCAGATTCGCAAGATGCTTCCCGAAGTGTTCCAACTCGGCTACCTCCCACCACTGCCTCCTACAAGAAGCGAGTTGAAACTATTCTAGTGGACCGTAAGATAAAGCTACCCAATGGAGCTGAGCAGACATAGTACTTGGTGAAGTGGTGAAAGCTTCCCCGAACTGAAGCCAGTTGGGAGCCTAAAGACGCCCTACGATATGAAGAAGCAATCATCAACAACTACCAACAAGCATCGATGAGGGCGTCGATAGTTTAAGTGGGGGAGAATGTCACGAACGATTGTCACGCACTCGCAACAACTCCATTCAACGAATCGTTCGTCGCTCACACCTACATGTACAGCTGCTTGACAGCATGTTTTGTTTTGGTTTTGGGTCATTTTGCTTGTAAAAATGTAAGTTCGAACAAGCTGTAGCGTTACAAAGTGACCGCTTACTGAACCGAGCAAAACAACCCCAAAACAGCCCAAAACACCTCCATTTTCATGTGCCATAGGCTGATTTATGGAATCCGCCTCCGCTCACCAAAACGTTAGCCATCTCAGCCCCTTGGAACCCCCTGGGTGGCACAGGGCTAGATGAGGCTTCGGTATAGTATCGGGCATTGAACACTCCTTCGCAAGTTCGCACGTTGCCTTGACGGGAATTTGTTGTCGCGCTTGGGACTCGGTGAGTAGCTATTTGTGGGCTTGCAGCTATTCGTTCAACCTTCTAAAGCCCTTATTTCCCCCCTCTCTCTCTTTTCTCTTGTGCACGCAAGGTGCTCGCTGAATTGTTTGTAAAGCTTCCCCTTTTCGTGAGACTTCGGGACTTGTTCGTCGCTCGTTCTTTCGAACTAATCAACTTTCTCTTTTACAGGTCCTTCGGGACCTACGAGAGGTTGCAAGTGGGCTGATCTTTGCGGAGCAATATCACAAGGGCAAAGCACGACTTAGGCGACTTAGGCAACGCAAGCTAAGTTCGCGTCTTGGCCACAAGGGTGCCTCACGCCTTAGGCAATTCCAGCTAAGGCCATGACATTGTGGTATCAGAGCGGGCAAGCACTTCAAGCGAGCAGCGAAGGAACTTCACAACTTCACCATGACAAAGCATCGTGGCGAATCAAACAAGACGAGGCAAGCCGGACCCTTGCCCCAAGCAGCCGCAGGTGAGCTGCATGTGCACACTCGCTCTCATGCTATTGGAGCTGCTCAAGAGGAGCGCGGCAGTGAACATGATGAGCAAGAAGTTGGCTACTCTTCGCGAGCGGAGGAAGCACAATCTGGAGCGCTAACTGGGAAAAAGAGTCATAAGGAGAGACTCACAATGGCGGAAACCCGCCTGGATGTTCTTGAAGCGAGCGTGGAGAAACTCTACCATGGCCAACAAAGGCTTGTCAGGGTAGAGAGCTCGCAAGAGGAAGCGGAGTTCAGGATCGACAAGGTCGAGGCCCTAGTCGACCGACTGTCAAATGACACCAAAGACTCCATGCAACACCTGCAGGAAGTTGTGGCGGAACTCACTTCAAGGGTGACTATGCTCACTAGAGCACTAAATGTGGGGGGAAGCAACACCCGCGTTGCACCACCACAAAATTTGAGGGCACCCAAGCCTCATGGATATGGAGGGGCCAGAGATGCCAAAGAGCTCGAGAACATTCTGTTCAACATGGAACAATACTTTCGAGCTACGAGTCCCGATTCTAAAGATACCAAAGTTTCTATAGCAACAATGTATCTGAACGGAGATGCGAAACTTTGGTGGCGAACCCATTGGGAGGAGATCCAACAAGGTCGGTGTCGGGTTGACATATGGGAGGACATGAAGCGGGAGTTGAGAACTCAGTTCCTACCGGAGAATACAGAGTTCGTCGCAAGTAGGAAGTTGAGACAACTCCGCCAGAGTACCACCATTCGAGATTATGTGAAATAATTTTCTACACTAATACTGGATATACAGGACATGTCCGAGAAAGACAAGTTGTTCAGCTTCCTCGATGATTTGAAGCCATGGGCTCAACAAGAACTAAATCGAAGGAATGTTACCGATGTGGTCGGGGTAATTGCTACTGTAGAAAGGCTCACCAACTTTGTTTCCTCTGAAGACCCAAGGAGAAGGAAACAATCTTCAGGTAATCGTCCTCCAAAACATTCTCGAGGGAAGGAGCTCGGGGGCGAACAAAAGAAGAAGAGTTCATACAAAGGGCCAAACCCGAAAGGCAAGGCCTCAAAACCCGGAGGATGCTTCTTGTGTGGAGGACCGCACATGGTGAGGGAGTGCCCACAAAAACAAGCACTCAATGCTTTGACGGCTTCCATCCACCCCCCCCCCCCCCCCCCCCCCTCGATCAGACAAGGGAAAAGCTGTTGCTTTTAGTTCGAGCAGTTCTGAATCCAGTAGTGACGACGAGGAGTCGCAAGGACCCCAGATGGGAGCAATGCATTTGTTGAATGACATGCGGGGTCAAGTGGGGGAGAACTTGAAGACAAAGCTACAAAAAGCAGGAAGTAGTGAGCTGATGTACGTGGACATCAAGCTAAATGGCCAAATGACCCATGCAATGGTGGACATGGGCGCTACCCACAACTTCATAACCGATCGAGAAGCACAGCGACTTGGGTTGATCTTGGAATAGAGCCCAAGCCGAATGAAGGCGGTGAACTCGGAGGCCAAGCAAATCTTTGGGTTGGCGAAGGGAGTTCCCATCAAAATCGGGACATGGAGTGGGAACACCAACATGATGGCAGTGCCACTGGATGACTTCCAAGTGATTCTTGGAATGGAGTTTATGCATGCGGCGAAGTTGGTGCCAATGCTATTCTTAAACTCCCTGTGTATGATGGGAGGTGACGACCCCTGCGTGGTTCCCATCTCTCGGAGAGGAACCAAGGAGCCCCAACACATATCGACATTACAATTGAAGAAGGGGGTATGAAAAGGCGAACTAACATTCGTGGCGGCTATGAAGCTGGAGCCACTCGACAAGGAGGCCAATCATGAACTTATTGTGGTGGCGAATATCCTGAAAGAGTTCACTGACGTTATGCCACCCGAGTTGCCGAAGACTCTTCCGCCATGCAAGGGTGTGGATCATAAAATTGAGCTGGAGCTAGGAGTGAAGCCTCCAGCGAGACCACCCTACCGCATGGCCCCACCAGAGTTGGCAGAACTCAGAAAGTAGTTAGGTGAACTACTAAGCGGTGGTCTCATCCGTAGTTTGAAAGCACCATTCGGAGCTCCAGTTCTCTTTCAAAAGAAACAAGATGGAAGCCTCCGACTATGCGTCGATTACCGAGCCCTCAACAGAGTGACGGTGAAGAACAAGTATCCCATCCTGCTCATTGCGGACTTGTTCGACCAATTGGGCAAAGCCAAGTATTTCTCAAAACTCGACCTTCGGTCGGGGTATTGGCAGGTGCGCATTGCTGAAGACGACAAAGCGAAGACTACCTGTGTGACCAGGTATGTAGCGTTTGAGTTTTTGGTGATGCCTTTCGGTTTAACCAATGCCTCGGCCATGTTCTGCACTCTCATGAACCAGCTATTCAAGGAGTATTTGGACAAGTTTGTAGTCGTCTACTTAAACGATATCATCATCTACAGTCAAATGCTCGAGGAGTACATCAAACACCTTTGGACAATTTTTAAGGTTCATAGGGAGAACACTTTATTCGTGAAAAGGGAGAAATGCTACTTTGCTCAAACTGAGATCTTATTCTTGGGGCATCGAATCGGTGATGGCTCCATTTGGATGGATAAGTCGAAGGTGCAAGTGGTTGCGGAATGGCAAACTCCAAAGAAGGTACCAGAGTTGAGATCCTTCCTTGGAAGTGGTCTGACAAATGTGAAATAGCATTCCAAGATCTGAAGGCTGCTGTTCTAGAAGAACCAGTGCTCAAATTGCTGGACTATGGAGAGCCCTTTGAAGTCCATAGAGACACTTCAAACTTCGCTATTGGGGGAGTACTTATGCAGGAGGGTCATCCGATGGCCTATGAGAGCCGCAAACTCAACGAGACCGAGTGGCGATATCCAGTGCATGAGAAGGAGATGACAGTAGTGATCCACTGTCTATGAGTTTGGCGACACTTCCTCCTCGGGTCACGATTTGTGCTGAGGACAAACAACATCGCTCTGAGCTATTTCCAAACTCAAAAGAAGCTCTCCCCAAACCAGGCGCGATGGCTGGACTTCCTGGCTGAATTTGATATGGCAATGGAGTATAAGCCTGGGAAGGCGAATATCGTGGCCGATATGCTGAGTCGGAAAATGGAACGCGTGAATGTCGTACAACTGGAGGGCAGAGGCCAAGCAAGTCAGTTGCACTCCAACTTCATTTCTAGGATCAAGGATGGACTGTATAGTGACCCCCAGGCGGTTATCCTGATGCAACTCATCAAAGAAGGCAAGGCCCAATGATTTTGGGTCCAGGAGGGACTCGTGTACATAAAAGGGAATAGGGTTTATATTTCTTAGGTGGACAATTTGATGCGTGAACTCCTAAAAGAGTGTCACGATTCCCTTTGGGCTGGACACCCAGGTATTCACCGAACGTTGGCTCTCATGGAGAGGGCCTTCTACTAGCCGAAGATGGGGATTGATGTGGAGGAATATGTTCGAATGTGCCTCACTTGCCAACAAGACAAGGCAGAACAATGGAAGCCGGTGGGACTTTTGGAGCTGTTGCCTATACCAGAAAGGCCATGGGAGAGCATTTCCTTGGACTTCATATTAAGCTTGCCACTTGTAGGGAGACTCGGATCGATACTCGTGGTGGTCGATCGGTTTTCAAAGTATGCAACTTTTATTGTTGCTCCCCTACATTGTTCAGTAGAAGAGGCGGCCAAGCTGATGATGAAGGATGTGGTGAAGTATTGGGGAGTCCCGCACAATATCATCAGTGATCGAGACGCTCGGTTCTTGGGACGATTCTGGACAGAACTATTCAAATTGTTGGGGTCAAAGTTATACTTCTTCACAAGCCTCCACCCCCTAACGGATGGCCAGACTGAAAGGATAAACTTGACCTTGGAGCAATATCTTTGGCACTACATGAGTGCAAACCAACAAGATTGGGTGAAGTTATTAGACGTTGCCCAATTCTCCTACAACTTGCAGCGGAGCTCTGCGTCCAACAAGAGCCCCTTCGAGATTATTACAGGATAACAACCATCAACTCTTCACACCATGGCAATTGGGTATACTGGGAGTAGCCCGTTAGCTTACCACTTTGTAAAGGAGTGGCACCGAAATGCAGATATTGCGCGGGCTTACTTGGAGAAGGCGGCAAGGAGAATGAAGAAGTGGGCAGACTTAGGAAGGCGACCGCAAGAGTTCAAGGTCAGTGATTTAGTGTTGGTAAAGCTCCAACCAGCATCACTCCAATTCTTTAGGAACAAAATCCACAAAGGATTGGTGCGTAAGTATGAAGGGCCCTTCCCAATTATCAGCAGGGTAGGCAACGTCTCCTACAAGTTGCAGCTGCTGGCATGGTTCAAAATTTACAATTTTCTTCACGCCATCAACCTAAAAGCCTACCACTCAGATCCGCAAGATGCTTCCTGAAGTGTTCCAACTTGGCTACCTCCCACCACTGCCTCCTACGAGAAGCGAGTTGAAACCATTCTGGCGGACCGTAAGATAAAGCTACCCAATGGAGCTGAGTAGACAGAGTACTTGGTGAAGTGGCGAAAGCTTCCCCGAACTGAAGCCGGTTGGGAGCCTGAAGACACCCTATGACATGAAGAAGCAATCATCAACAACTACCAACAAGCGTCGACGAGGGCGTCGACAGTTTAAGTGGGGGAGAATGTCACGAACGGTCGTCGCGCACTCGCAATAACTCCGTTCAACGAATCGTTCGTCGCTCACACCTACATGTACAACTGCTTGACAGCATGTTTTGTCTTGGTTTTGGGTCATTTTGCTTGTAAAAATGTAAGTTCGAACAAGCTACAGTGTTACAAAGCGACCGCTCACCGAACCGAGCAAAACAGCCCCAAAACGGCCCAAAACAGCTCCGTTTTCGTGTGCAGTGGGCTGATTTCTGGAATCTGCCTTTGCTCACCAAAACGTCAGCCATCTCAGCCCCTGGAACCCCCCGGGCAGCACAGGGCTGGATGGGGCTTCGGTATAGTACCAAGCGTTGAACACTCATTCGCAAGTTCGCACGTTGCCTTGACGGGAACTTGTTGTCGCGCCCGGGACTCGGTGAGCAGCTGTTTGTGGGCTTGCAGTTGTTCGTTCAACCTTCTAAAGCCCTTGTTTTCCCCCTCTCCCTCTTTTCTCTTGTGCACGCAAGGTGCTCGCTAAATTGCTTGTAAAGCTTCCCCTTTTCGTGAGACTTCGGGACTTGTCCGTCGCTCGTTCTTTCGAACTAATCAACTTTCTCTTTTATAGGTCCTTCGGGACTTGCGAGAGGTTGCAAGTGGGCTGATCTTTGTGGAGCAATATCGCAAGGGCGAAGCGCGACTTAGGTAATGCAAGCTAAGTTCGCATCTTGGCCGCAAGGGTGCCTCACACCTCATGCAATTCCAGCTAAGGCTGTGACATGGTGGTACCACCGGTTGACAGGGACGGTACCACTGCTGACAACATTAACTATCGATGGTACCACCGCCCAGAACACCTAGGAGATTGGGTCTGCCAAGCGGTGCCACCATCGGCCGTGGTTTCAAGTGCTGAATGAGCTATTCAATCCGACCCAATTCAGCCCTATTAAGGGCCCAGTTAACCCCTAACTAAGTTAGTGAGATTACCTCCCAATCCTAACTTAACTTACGGTCTAACTACAATAACTAAGATATTTAACAAAGCACTCTTGTTCCGGTACATCAATTGTTCTTTTGGCGATCTTCCGACGAACTTCCGACGATCTCTCGGCAAAGTTCTAGCAGACTCCCGGCAAGCTCCTTGACTTTACGACGATCTTCTTGATGAGTTCCGACGAGCTTCTTTGGCAAGCTCCTGGACTCCTCGGTTAGTTCCAACGGAATTTCCAACGAATGTTTGGACTTCGGACGAACTCTCGAGCTCCCAATGAAGTTTCAATCTTGACTTCGGCACAACATTGTTTTATATCTTATCGCTATCGTAGTTAATTCTGCACACTTTTCTCAACATATAGATTAGATCAAACAATTTACCAATTGATTTCATCATCAAAATCCGAGATTCAACAATCTCTCCCTTTTTTTTTATGACAATCAATTGTTGATGGAGTTAACCTTAACTCCCCTTATCTATATGCCAGACTTGAGAAAAGATATTTTTGAATTCAAGTATCAAACGGATAAATTAAGTTCACTTAAACTTATCAACATTCACATCATGATACTTATCATGATTTATCAATTCAAAATACGATGTCACGTATTTATAAAAATGATGTCAAGGCTTGACATCCATTTTCAAGTTCAATATAGAAAGATGATAAACAATCATCATTTTACTTATGATAGAAATTTCAAATATGAAACTTTCTAAGATTCAAATTTCAAACAATGACGATCAATCCAAGGCATGAATCCAATAAAGCATGGTAATTTTGATATTTCATCATAATGATAGACATTTATCATTTTGATACGAAATCAAGCATGATACTAGGAATAAAACATTTATAGGTAATCATGCCACATCACGGTACATTTCAAGCAAATATTTGATATTTTTCAAGTATTTGTATTTGACGATACCAATCATATTTCAAGCATTCGCAAGACGATGTAATACATTTCAAGCAAACATTTATGATACATTTCATCATTTACAATGCCAATTTGTCATTAATTTATCATATTTTGGTATCATTTCTCCCCCTTTGTTATTAAGAAAAAGAGAAATATTTAACAATGCAAGTGTGGTAAAAATTCAAGCAAGTTTCACACTAGTTTATCCAATCGATATTGCATCGTTGCATGGTAACATTCAAAAGTTCTCAACATCAAAAGTTATCAATACTAAAGCGATCATAACAACATCAAAAGTTTATCAACATTAAAGAGATAGATTCCATCAACTTCTCCCCCTTTGTCATTAAAACTTTGCATGAAGAAGAGGAAGGAAGGTAACGAGGGAATCTATTAAGAATCAAATTTTTGAAATGATTTGAATCAAGTTAAAAACAATAAATAAGTTTTCATTAAATCATGTTTCAATTTTAACAAAGAGAATGAATTCAAGAAAAGGATCAAGATATCAAATCGCCATACTAAAATTCATCTTTTAAGGATCAAGATATCCATTAGAATTCATAAAATTCATCTTTCATGGATCAAGATATCCATTGGAATTCATAAAATTTATCTTTCATGAGAAGAGTAAGAAAGAAGTATCAAATGAAGGATTAAAAATCCTTGAATTAGACTTTATAAATCAAATCCGTTAAAAATTCACAAGAGTAAAATCCGTAAGAGATGCATTTGTCAATGAATTCAATGAGTGAAGGGACTAAATGTATTAAAAATTATTAAGTGATGAAGTAAAGTTAATATCAAGGAAGATAAAAATGAAATAAATTCATGAAAGCTCCATTTATGAAATACATTAAGAGAAAGATAGTCCGAAAAAAAAATACAACAAACTCATGTATTCGGACAACTTAATATCCCTAACTCCCTTCTAATGAAATTAAATTATTCTTTATTTAAAAGTTTTATAAAGATATCGACCAATTGATATTTTATATCAATAAATTCTAAGATTACATGATGATTATTAACATGATCTCTTATGAAATGATACATAATGTCAATATATTTAGTTCTACAGCATTGAATGAGATTTTTTGTTAAACATATTGCACTTGTGTTATCACATTTTATGGGAATGTTCTTAAGGTGAATCTTATAATCCTTTAAAGTATTTTTCATCTACACAACTTGTGCACAACGAGCACTCGTCGCTATGTATTCGGCTTCAGTTGTAGATAGTGCAACCGAATTTTGTTTCTTGGAAGACCAAGAGACAAGTGCATGCCCTAAGAATTGACATGTTCTGGATGTGCTTTTTCTATCTATTCTATATCTAGCAAAATCCGCATTAATATAAGCAATTAGTTTAAAATTTTTAGATTTAGGATACCATAATCCTAGATTAGTGGTTCCTTTAAGATATCTAAGAATTCTTTTAACTGCTTTAAGATGAGATTGCTTAGGGTTAGATTGAAACCTAACACAAAGTTCTATGCTAAACATGATGTCCGGTCTAGTTGCGGTGAGGTATAGTAAACTGCTTATCATACCCCTATAAGCTTTTTGATCAAAGCTTTTCGTCAATGTCTAACTTAGTAGAGGCACTCATAGGAGTGTTGATAGCCTTTGAGCTATCCATATTAAACCTTTTTAGCAAGTCTAAAGCATATTTTGTTTGAGTAAGAAAAATATCATTCATAAGTTGTTTGATTTGTAAGCCTAAAAATAAGGTTAGTATACCCATTAAACTTATTTCAAACTCTTGACTCATACTCTTAGCAAACGATTCACATAGAGATTTATTTGTAGAACCAAAAATAATATCATCAACATAAATTTGAACAACAAGAAAATTATTTTCAATTTTTTTAATAAATAATGTGGTATCGACCTTGCCTTTAGAAAAATTATTTTGAATAAAAAAGAAGTTAAGTCTCTCATGCCCTTGGGGCTTGTTTCAATCTATAGAGAGCTTTAGTCAACATATACTTTTTTAGAAATAAAGCCATTAAGAAAAATACTTTTGACATATATTTGAAACAACTTAAAATTATTACTACTAGCATAGGCAAGGAGCATCCTTATGGCTTCTAATCATGCCACAGGAGCAAAGGTTTTTTCATAATTGATACCTACTTCTTGGTTGAAACATTTGGCCACTAATCTAGCCTTGTTTCTAACCACAATACCAAATTCATCTTGCTTGTTTCTAAAGACCCATTTAGTACCAATAACTAAATGGTCATTTGGCCTCGGAACAAGCTTCCATACTTCATTTCTCTCAAATCGGTTTAACTCTTCTTATATTGCGATAACCCATGAATCGTCTTTTAAGGCCTCGTCAATACATTTAGGTTCAATTTAAGAAAGAAAAGTGGCGTTGGCATAAAAATTCTTAAGAGAAGAACGAGTTTGAACCCCTTTTGATGTATCTCCTATGATTAGCTCCTTAGGATAAGCATCTACATACTTCCATTCCTTGGGTAAGGATGTTTCGGAAGAAGATGCATCCAAGTTATAAGTTGGAGGAGAGGGTTCATTTAAATTCAAAGCATCAAAATTAAGATCATCATCAAACTCATTTTTCTTAAATTCGGAAATATTAGTAAAGACAACATGTATAGACTCTTCTATAACTAAAGTTCTTTTGTTGAAGATACAAAATACTATAGAAATAGAAGAATAGCCAAGAAAAATTCCTTCATCGGATTTTGCATCAAATTTTCCTAAGACATCTTTTTCATTCAAGATAAAACATATACAACTGAAAACTTTAAATATGAAACATTGGGCTTTTTGTTATTTCATAATTCATAAGGAGTTTTCGAAAGCAATGACCTTACTAGAACCCTATTCATGATATAGCATGTCGTATTAACGGCTTCGGCCTAAAAATATTTGGGTAAACTATGTTAGTTCAACATGGTTCTTGTCATTTCTTGTAAATTTTTATTTTTTCTTTATATTACTCCATTTTGTTGAGGATTTCTCGGAGTAGAGAAATTGTGGTTGTATCCATTTGATTCATAAAATTTTTGAAAATCATAGTTTTGAAATTCCCCATTGTGATTACTCCGAATTGATGAAATCATAAAGCCTTTTTTCATTTTGAACAAGTTTACAAAACTTAGAAAAATACCTAAAGCAATCACTTTTGTATGCCAAGAAGTATGTCCACATGTATCTACTAAATCATCCACAATAACAAAGGCGTATTTACTATCTCCTAGGCTAGATATATCAATTAGTCCAAACAAATCCATATGGATCAATTGCAATGGTCTAGAGGTGCTTATTTGATTCTTTGGTTTGAAACTATCCTTTATTTATTTTCCTAGTTGACATGCATTACACACATTGTCTTTAATGAATTTAATGTTAGGAATATCTCTTACAAGTTTTTTAGATGAGATTTGAGAGATTAGTTTCATGCTAGCATGACCTAATCTTATATGTCAAAGCCAAGTATCATCATTTAAAACTGAAAAATATATTTCGATCATCAATGTCGATAGTGTATATATTATTTTATTTTAAGACAATCATCGATGTGTTTTTGTATGATTTTTTAATAATGTAAGTATTGGATTCAAATCTAATGATGTATCTTTTATCACACAATTGACTAATACTCAAAAGATTATGCTTTAAGCTATCAACCTACAATACATCTTCAATCAAAAAGTTGAATTTATTACCTATAGTTCCTTTGCCAATGATTTTACCCTTGTTATTGTCTCCGAAGGTGACATACGCTTCGTCTATGCTTGTGAGCTTAGAGAATTGAGATGGATCTCCGGTCATGTGCCTTGAGCATGTTGAATCTCGTATTTTGATGATGAAACTACTTGAAATATGTTTATGATTTAATCTACGTTTTGAGTGACGTAGGATGCCTCGATCAGGATGAGACAATTAAAGCAGGAAAATCATGTTGTGCCGGAGGAACATGTCAGAAGATTGGACATCGGGCCGGTGGATCGGTCGACGTATCGACAGAAGGCTTCGGGCTGTGGACTCAGGCATCGGGCCAAGAAGAGCGGGAATTGTGCCAAGGATATCGGAGTTGCGGAGCCAACTGGCTGATTGGGAAATAGGCCGTAGGAAAGGACGATACGCCGAAGAATCGGACGAAGCCTCGAGGGACCAATGACATGCCGGACAACTTGGTTAATTGCTTAGAATTAATTGTCTCGATCGAATTTTTGTTTACATGTGCAGGATTAACTACGATGAAAGTAAGACATGCAGCAGGAGTTACGCCGGAGTCAAGACAATGATCATGTTGGGAGTTCGAGAGTTCAACGGAAGTTCGGACAGTCGTCGGAGGTTCTGCAGGAACAAATCCGAGAAGTCCATAAGCTTGCCAAAGAAGCTCGTCGGAACTCGCCAAGTGGATCGTCGCAAGTCCAGGAGTTTGCCGGAAGTCCGTAGGAGCATCACCGAGGGTTCCTCGGATGATCGACGGAAGTTCGCCGGAAGCTCGCCGGAAGAAGCGATTGACGCACCGGAGCAAGTTGCAGTAAACGTCTTAGAAAATATCGTAGTTAGCATAATGATTAAGTTGGAAATGGGAGGTGATCCCATTAACTTAATCTTGGGGCAATTGGGCCCCTAAAAATCCCAAATTGGGCCGAATGGATCAACCCATTCGGACCCTGATTGCTGTGGGAGGTGCAACCGCCCAGGCTAGGAGGTAGCACTGCCTAGGCTAAGTCTCCGAGTGAGACTGGGCGGTGCAACCGCCCCAGCCAAGAGGTGGCACCGCTTGGGCTCAGTCTCCGAGCGAGACTGGGCGGTGCAACCTCCCCTGACAGGAGGTGGCACCACCTGAGCTCATTCTTCGAGCTCTGCCAGGCTGTGCAACCGCCTCAGTCAGGAGGTGCAACCGCCTGAGCTCAGTCTTCAAGCTCTGGCAGGCGGTGCAACCACCCCTGACAGGAGGTGGCACTGCCCAGAGGCTTAGTCTTCGAGCTCTGCCAGGCGGTGCAACCGCTCCAGTCAAGAGGTGCAACCGCTTGATCCCCGAATTCCGGGAATTGACAGTTTTGAGCTCCAAATTTGAACTGGGTTGGGGCCTATAAATACCCCACCCATTCAGCACTGAAAGAGCACAGACACAGACTGAAATCTTGATCTTTTTCTGTGATTCTTAGAGCTCAAAATTATTGTAAAGGCCAAAAGTTCTTCTCCCTCTTTTCTTCCAAGTTCTGATTTGTAAAGAGAGGAGAGAAAATTCTGTAAGGGTTGTCTCCTAAGCCCGTCAAAAGGAGTGAAACTGTAAAAGGGTGGTTGGCCTTCGCCTATTGAAGGAAGGCCTCTAGTTGACATCGGTGACCTCGTCGGTGGAGGAAGCCAAAAGTGGAGTAGGTCAAGATTGACCGAACCACTCTAAATCTCGGTTTGCATTTACTTTGAGCATTTTATCTTTACTGCAAACCTCTTAAATAGCTACTGCCTTCTGCGCTTTTACGAACGAGTTTCTAAGTTCAGAGCTTTCCGAATCTGCGTTTAGACGTAAATCGGCTTTTTCGTACGATCATTACATTTCGGTTTACGTTTACGTTTTGATTTCAATCATAACTGCAAACTACCTTCTGCGTATTTATAAAACGTATCTCAGAGTTCAGTATCCTCAAAATTGGCATTTAGACGTAAACCGGTTTTATCGTACGAACGTCGCATTTCAGTTTGCACTTGCATTCTGATTTTCATCATAAACTGCAAACTGCCTTCGTAGATTTACTTTAACGTCATCTTGCTTAATCTTAAGTTAAAGTAATCTTA
Organism: Musa acuminata AAA Group; assembly: GCF_036884655.1. NCBI lineage: Eukaryota > Viridiplantae > Streptophyta > Magnoliopsida > Zingiberales > Musaceae > Musa > Musa acuminata. The sequence goes on along the minus strand of NC_088338.1, from coordinate 32,079,782 downwards.
GAATCGGCTTTTACATCAAAATCATTTTTATCAAACGAACGCAGCTTTCGATTTTAATAGTGAAAGTTTTCCGCTGCACTAATTCATCCCCCCCCCTCTTAGTGCTCTTGATCCTAACAATTGGTATCAGAGCCCGATTTTTCTCATTTTGGATTTACACCCGAGAGAAATGGCTCTTCATGGCTTTCAAGAGGGCTTATCGGTCTTTCGTCCACCGTTGTTTAACGGATTGGACTATACTTATTGGAAAACTCGAATGAGGGTTTTCTTGATTTCTATGAATTTGGATTTATGGAATATCATTGAAAACGGTTTTTAACTTCCCTCTAAACCGATGAACGAATGGTCGGATTTGGAGAAGAAGTATTTTTCTTTAAACGCAAAGGCTATGAATACCTTATTTTGCGCTTTGGACAAAAATGAGTTCAATATGATTTCTACGTGTGAAACGGCTTTTGACATTTGGCGAACACTTGAAATCACGCACGAGGGAACTAGTAGAGTTAAAGACTCGAAAGTTAACTTTTTATTGCATGATTTTGAGCTTTTTCGAATGCAACCAAGCGAGACTATAGGCGACATGTACACCCGTTTCACGGATGTCGTCAATAGTTTAAGAGCTCTTGGAAAATATTTTTCAGATTTTGAACTCGTAAACAAGATTTTGCGTTCTCTTTCTAAGAAGTGGATTCAAAAGTAACTGCAATACAAGAAGCTAAAAACCTAAACAACTTACCACTTGAAGAACTAATTGGTTCGTTGATGACATATGAAATGGTGCACAATGCACATGATGAACATGTTGAACACAATCACCTTCCAAAGAACAGGAAGGATTTGGAACTCCGGACAAATGAATGCCACTTGAGCAATGACTCAAGTGATGAGGACAATGAAGAACTTGAACTTTGAACACTAAATCTTAATAAGTTTATTAAACAAAAATCTAAAATAGACAATGAACTTGAACGAAGGAGGAGGCCAAAGAAGAGGAAGGCAACCAAGGATGAATCAAGAACTTCCAAAGGTGAAACGGCGAATTAATTTTCTTTTTAATATAGAATTAATTTTCTTGAAAATTACATGTTAAAAAAAAATGATGAAAATGCAAAATTTATGATCATGCTAGTAGTTTTGAAAATAATCATGAAAAATACATATTTTATGATAAATAAACAAAATAATTTTGATTAAATATATGAAATCATGCTTGATGATATAATGATTTTTTATACCATGATTTTATTCTATGCATGAGATTTTAAAAATCTTGTTTATTGGTTTTATAATTATGGATGATGAATCTTGCGATTTTCGATTTTCACGGTAATGAAAGTGTCTTATTGATCTTTGTCGTAATAAAACTTGCACCTTCGATTTTAAAACATGCTACATGTTTGGCATAGATGAAATAAAATCATATGAACTAAAACAACTAAAAAGAGAAAAGTATTTTTCTTGAAAATTTATTTTTCTCTACCGTATTGACTTTTTCACTAAGAGATCAATAAAATTATCTATGCCATTTTGAATCTCTTGAAAGTAATGTTGAGATTTTGATGATGTGTTCTTATTGAAATTTATTGAAATGAATTGTGATTTCTTGGAATTATAACTTGAGAATTCCTTTTATAAATCAAAATAACTTACTGTGATTCTTTCTTTTTCCTATTTGAGTTATCTAAAAAGAATCATAATGTCTCTTAATATTCATAATTTGTCTACATGATTCGTAAATCTCATTACCAACTCTTCTTGATATTCCTTATGTGATGATATGAATATATGAAATATTCATTAATTTATTTTGATGTATACAAATGAAAAGTTATGATCATGCATGGTAAGATATAATTTGACAAAATTGATACCATCATGATATGAAGCATTTATGATTTGCAATGATGCATGCAATACTTGAGCTTTTTAATTATTATGTGATGTATTGCATATGATGTAAATCATGATTTAAAATGATATGAGTTGTTACTAAAATGATGTATGTTGATTTAATGTCATGAATACTCTAAATGATGAATGTTTGGTATCATGATCAAAATGTTGATAAATAGTTAAAAATTTAAGTATCATGTATGATATGCTCATAATATTGATTGATTTATTCAGTATCATGCATGAATGAAATATAAGGTTTTTGAAATTGTGTATGTTCGAATTTGAAAATATAATGATGCACAAATAAGATTGAAACATTCCCTTGTCATGATTTAGAAATTAATGTAAAGGGTCTTCCCTTCTCTTTCCCAATGACATAGGGGGAGAAAGAGTTGCTAATGTGCATATCTCAAAGAGAAAATTGCTAGCTTTCGTGTCTTAAAATGTTGAAAAGTTTTTTGCTAGCTTGTATATTGTAAACTTGCTATCGTACTATCATGATGATGAGCATGTCTTATCTTCATAATTGTATTTGAAAAACTATGGCAAAAATATGTCCGAATGATTGAACTTGTTAAAATTAATTTTCGGACTTTCTTGATTGAATGATCAAATCACTCGACTGCCATGATGATTTTACACAATTACATGCCCTAATAACAGGTTGAAAATTATGTGCTTTGGATACAAAAATTTCCATGATAATAAGCATGTTTTGTCCTCATGATTGTATTTGAAAATCAATAGCACAGCCTTGTCCGAATGCATGAAAGTGTTAATTTCATTTTCGGATTCTCTTAACTATTGGCATCCTAACAATTGGATTTTTGAATTATCCTCTTCCAGACTTAATAAGCATATGTCATATCAAGTTTAATTCATATCATTAATTTTTGACATATGGAATCAATCAGCAAATACATCTCTTATACACTTATCATGTGAACAATATTTTGTTTTGAGAAATGGATTTGATGAAATGATTCCTGCTTATAAATTCCTTCTTGAAAAAGGAAGTCATTTTTACGTACAAGGATTTGATACATATCTTGATACTTGTAAAAATGAAGCGTGCTTTAATATCTTATCGATTTTAACTTCATTCGAGTAAGCTCAGAAATAGCTTTCCTCCGTCATGCAAAAAAAAAATAACAAATAAAATGGAAGAAGTTTTCAAAGCTATCTCCATGTCATGTTTTCCTTAAAATGTTTGAATATTTGGTATTTTATCACTTTTTGTTGAAAAATGACATGAACCTGCTTGTGGCATCGCACTTATATTTAAAATTTGCTTATATCGTTCTCCTTTTTGTTGACGACAAAGGGGGATAAATATATGAATTGATGCTATGAACACTGATGCTATGATTGCTAAATTTGTATTATGCATGTCTGCATCATGTGTTAAGATGTCAAGAACTTGTATCGTAATTTTACGCGTTGATATCTTACCATGTGATGAAATGCTACAATTGATAAACACTTGAAATGTTTGCGTTATGATATCAAAAGCTTACATCGCAATTTTACCTGTTGATATTTGATAATAGCAAACTTGCATGATGATAAAACTTGATATTATGTTTTTCATGCAATGAGTTGAACCAATATCACAAACGCTTGATTGTGGTACTTCTCCTTTTTGTTAATGACAAAGGGGGAGAAGTATGATGTTATGCATAAGTTTATGCATAAGTTCATGATGACGTGTTGCAAGTATTCATGATGAATATTGCAATGACTTAAATTCAGTTTGAATTCAAGGTTTTATCAATATGGCATATTGATAGGGGGAGTTTGTTTAAACTCCGGGAGTTAAGTTTAACTCTGTCATCAAGTGGTTGTCATCATCAAAAAGGGGGAGATTGTTGAATCTCGTATTTTGATGATGAAACTACTTGATATATGTTTATGATTTAATCTACGTTTTGAGTGACGCAGGATGCCTCGATCAGGATGAGACAATTAAAGCAGGAAAATCATGTTGTGCCGGAGGAACATGTCAGAAGATTGGACGTCGGGCAGGTGGATCGGTCAACGTATCGACAGAAGGCTTCGGGCCGTGGACTCGGGCATCGGGCCAAGAAGAGCGGGTATTGTGCCAAGGATATCGGAGTTGCGGAGCCAACTGGCCGATTGGGAAATAGGTCGTAGGAAAGGACGATGCGCCGAAGAATCGGACGAAGCCTCGAGGGACCAATGACATGCCGGACAACTTGGTTAATTGCTTAGGATTAATTGTCTCGATCGAATTTTTGTTTACATGTGCAGGATTAACTACGATGAAAGTAAGACATGCAGCAGGAGTTGCGCCGGAGTCAAGACAATGATCACGTTGGGAGTTCGAGAGTTTAACGGAAGTTCGGACAGTCGTTGGAGGTTCTGTAGGAACAAATCCGAGAAGTCCATAAGCTTGCCAAAGAAGCTCGTCGGAACTCGCCAAGTGGATCGTCGCAAGTCCAGGAGTTTGCCGGAAGTCCGTAGGAGCATCACCGAGGGTTCATCGGATGATCGACGGAAGTTCGCCGGAAGCTCGCCGGAAGAAGCGATTGACGCACCGGAGCAAGTTGCAGTAAACGTCTTAGAAAATATCGTAGTTAGCATAATGATTAAGTTGGAAATGGGAGGTGATCCCATTAACTTAATCTTGGGGCAATTGGGCCCCTAAAAAACCCAAATTGGGCAGAATGGATCAACCCATTCGAACCCTGATTGCTGTGGGAGGTGCAACCGCCCAGGCCAGGAGATAGCACTGCCTAGGCTAAGTCTCCGAGTGAGACTGGGCGGTGCAACCGCCCCAGCCAGGACGTGGCACCACCTGGGCTCAGTCTCCGAGCGAGACTGGGCGGTGCAACCTCCCCTGACAGGAGGTGGCACCGCTTGAGCTCAGTCTTCGAGCTCTGCCAGGCGGTGCAACCGCCTCAGTCAGGAGGTGCAACCGCCTGAGCTCAGTCTTCGAGCTCTGGCAGGAGGTGCAACCGCCCCTGACAGGAGGTGGCACCGCCCAGAGGCTTAGTCTTCGAGCTCTGCTAGGCGGTGCAACCGCTCCAGTTAGGAGGTGCAACCGCCTGATCACGGAATTCCGGGAATTGACAGTTTTGAGCTCCAAATTTGAACTGGGTTGGGGCCTATAAATACCCAACCCATTCAGCACTGAAAGAGCATAGACACAGACTGAAATCTTGATCTTTTTCTGTGATTCTTAGAGCTCAAAATTGTTGTAAAGGCCAAAAGTTCTTCTCCCTCTTTTCTTCCAAGTTCTGAGTTGTAAAGAGAGGAGAGAAAATTCTGTAAGGATTGTCTCCTAAGCCCGTCAAAAGGAGTGAAACTGTAAAAGGGTGGTTGGCCTTCGCCTATTGAAGGAAGGCCTCTAGTTGACATCGGTGACCTCGTCGGTGGAGGAAGCCAAAAGTGGAGTAGGTCAAGATTGACCGAACCACTCTAAATCTCGGTTTGCATTTACTTTGAGCATTTTATCTTTACTGCAAACCTCCTAAATAGCTACTGCCTTCTGTGCTTTTACGAACGAGTTTCTAAGTTCAGAGCTTTCCGAATCTACGTTTAGACGTAAATCGGCTTTTTCGTACGATCATTACATTTCAGTTTACGTTTACGTTTTGATTTCAATCATAACTGCAAACTGCCTTCTGCGCATTTATAAAATGTATCTCAAAGTTCAGTATCCTCAAAATTGGCATTTAGACGTAAACCGGTTTTATCGTACGAACGTCGCATTTCAGTTTGCGCTTGCATTCTGATTTTCATCATAAACTGCAAACTGCCTTCGTAGATTTACTTTAACGTCATCTCGCTTAATCTTAAGTTAAAGTAATCTTAGAATCGGTTTTTACATCGAAATCATTTTTATCAAACGAACGCAGCTTTCGATTTTAATAGTGAAAGTTTTCCGCTGCACTAATTCACCCCCCCTCTTAGTGCTCTTGATCCTAACAGAGCATCCACTATCAAGGTACCATCTCTTGCTTCTTACTTATGATGGTAAACATTTCTCATCTTTGATAGTCATTAGTATGTAGTGAGAAACTTGCTCTGTATTGATTGGCTCCTCTTCTTCATATGCACTTGAGTCATTCCAAGTTGCTTTAAGAGTCTTCTTCTTCTTTGGTTGCTTTTTCTTTGCTTGGGGATATTCGTTTTTGAAATATTCCAACTTCTTGCATTCATAGCATATTACTTGTTCTTTCTTGGGTTCGATTTTATTTATCCTGTCATTTTTAAATTTATTCCTTTTTTTAACTTTCTTGTCAAGAGTGCCAAGTAGTCATCAAATTCCTCATCACTTGAATTTTCTTTCAAGTGGTCTTCGTGAGTTCTTAGTATTATATCCTTCCTATTCTTTAGAAGGTTGTTCTCAATCTCCTCATGAGCATTGCAAGTCATTTCGTAGGTCATTAGTGACCCGATAAGTTCTTCAAGAGAAAAGTTATTTAAATCTTTAGCCTCTTGAATGACCATTACTTTAGGGTCCCAACTCTTTGAAAGAGATCTCAAGATTTTATTAATAAGTTCAAAGTTTCAAAAATATTTGCCAAGAGCTTTTAAACTATTGACGACATCCATAAAACGGGTGTACATGTTGACAATAGTTTCACTTGGCTTCATCTAAAACAATTCATAAGTGTGAACGAAAAGATTTATCTTTGACTCCTTTACTCTACTAGTGCCTTCATGAGTGATTTCAAGTGTGTGTCAAATATCAAAAGTTATTTCACAAATAGACACTCAATTGAACTCATTTTTATCTAAAGCACAAAACAAGACATTCATAACCTCGGCATTTAAAGCAAAAGTCTTCTTCTCCAACTCATTCCAATCGTTCATTAGAAGAAAAGACTTTTGAAAGTCATTTTTCAAAAGGTTCCATAACTCAAAATCCATTGAAATTAGAAAGATCCTCGTTCTAGTCTTCCAATATGTGTAATCCGACCCATTGAATATGAGAGGACGTGTAATTAAATGACCCTCTAGGTTGCTAGCAAAAGCCATCTCTCTTAGGTTTTAAACCAAATTGAGAGTGACCGAGCTTTGACACCAATAGTTAGGATCAAGAGCGGCACTAAGATGGGGGGGGGTTTGAATTAGTGCAATAGAGAAAATCATCGGTTTGTAAAATATTTTGTTTGTTGAAAATAGATTTCGAAAAGTGCTTGACTTTAGAATGAAAGAACTAACAGTTATCTAAGAAAGTAATGATAGTAATGAAAAGCATAATGGAAATAAGCGCTCCAGAATTTATAGTGGTTCGGTCATAGTGACCTACATCCACTTCTGATTCCTTCTCCGTCGAGATCACTGGTGTCCACTAATGGTCTTCCTTCAATAGGCGAAGACCAACCACCTCTTTATAACACTTTCTCCTTTTCACAGGTTTAGGGGATAACCCTTATAAACCTCATACCTCTCTAGAATGATCTCAACACTTAGAAAGGGAGGAGGACTCTTTACACTTTTACAACACTTTTAGCACCTCAAGAATTCAAGATTATATTCACATTTCCACGTCCTTTCATGCAAAAAAGGGTGGGATATTTATAAGCTCCAATGGCTTCAAAAATTAGAGAAAAAAAGTATTATATCCCTGAATTTCGGGGTACTAGCAGTACCACTACCATTACTGGGTGGTACCACTGCCTAACACTCTGACACTAGGTGATACCACTGCCTAGTCTGGGCAGTACCACCCCTTGATAGAGCTTGGAGACCGAGCTCTAGTGGTACCACCGCTTGACAGGAGCGTTATCACCGCTGACAGCATTAACTACCAGCGGTACCCCCGCCCAGTCTGGGCGGTACCACCACCCAGACCACTTGGGAGACTGGGTCTGTAGGCGGTGCTATCGTCGGCCATGACTTCAGGTGATGAATGGACTTTTTCAACTGACCCAATTCAGTCCTGTTTCAGGGCCTAGTTGGCCCCTAACTGAGTTAGTGGGATTACCTTCTATCTTAACTCAACTTATGTTCTAACTACGATTAAGGCAAGCAATCTTTGTCTGGTATATCAATTGTTCTTTCGGCGATCTTCCGGCAAACTTCCGGCGAACTTCCAGTGAACTCCTGACGAACTCTCAACGAAATCCCGACGAACTCTCGGTGATCTTTCGATGAATTCTCGGCGAGCCCCCAACGAACTCTCGGCGAGCTTCCAACAAACATTTGGCACATCGTCCAAATCTTTGACGTATTGTCTGATCTTTAACTCCAGCCTAACAACTGCTTTATGCTTCATTACTATCGTAGTTAATCCTACAACACTTATCTCAACATATAGATTAGATTAAACACTTTACCAATTGATTTCATCATCAAAATTCAAGATTTAACAATTATGATAATTTTGGAGAAGTTTAGATAGGTCTAAAGATAATTCCTTTATTTATACTTGAGTTACACTCAATCACAAATTCGATATAGAAATCGTTGATTTTGATAATTAATGATCCTAAAATTAAAAATATGCTATGATAGTTAAATATGCTAGAATCATGTTATGATAGTTATGAAGAAGTTTAGATAGGTTTAGAGATAATCCCCTATTTAAACTTGAGTTATGCTTAAGTTACGCTCGAGTTATGCTCGATTATCTAAAGTTTTCTATTTAAAAAATAAAGTAAATTGACATACAAGTGTGAAACATCACAGTCACACATACAATGAATCATAATAGAAATACTTGTTCACAATAACATTAACGCAATTCACAAAACAAACAGATTATCAACACAACATGGAAGCAATTCACAATAACACTAATCAGATTATCATTACAACATCACATTGTCCGACAATTTGAATAAGGTAGGCCATCATATAAGACAATAACAATAATAATAATAATGTTTCTAATGTTTTATAAGATCAAATCTCTTCATGTCTTACCACACAAAATCTTTTCCATTGCTTAACTCTAATGTCTCAAAATCCTTTAGGTATCTTTGTCTTCTTAAAGAAATATGGGCTGTATTTTAAAGCTTGATATATTTACAACATATGGACTATCGATGAAGTAGTTTGTGATTAATCCTTCCATATGTAAGGTTTGGCAAAATGCACTACAAAAGACAATGGATCATCACGGGAGATATCGACTTCCTCCATGCTTGAGTTTATAAGATGACTAAGGTCATGATCTTCGAGTATCTTATATAATCGTTTAATTTCAAAGATATTTTTTTTTAACGATGCATTCTTATTCCTCACCAACATGTGTTTCCTACAAATAATTTAATATATCAAATAAAATAATATATTTTAAATATATAAAATATAAATAATAAATTATTATACCTCGATATTCTCAGTTGATAGCAAATGGGTCTCAATAGCAATCGGAGTGAGCACTTAACAAACCTACAAAATAAGTGTATATAAAATTATTAAACATATGTCCATATCTTCAAATTAATTACTATTTATAAATAAATATTTTTCTGTTCCTGTAACCTTAGGTCGACATTATTCCAATTGTTGATGCTCAATAGATCCCATTTCTAGAGTTGCAAATGATTAAGATAATGGGAATGTCATATACATATCTACATGTCGCATAGTACCTACAAAAAAATAATAAATTTAAAATTTAAAATTAATCTATATTGGGCTTTTCATAACATTTGGCTTATTATTAGTATCGATGCACATCGTTTGAGAAATTCAATTATCTTGGTGCTGCTCTTAAGTTTCAACTTCGTACCAATAATTGAAATTTTAAAGGTGTTGTAAGAATGAATAATCATTGCCTAGTTTGTCGATGAATCCAAATTATTAACAAAAAATAGTAAAAATGGGGGTGAAGTATATTTTTTAATAAAACAAAATACAAATAAAAAAGTATAAAATATATGATCGACAAAAGTTGGCAATGATATTATCATTATCACTAGAAACCAACTGATATATCATATCTTCTATATTTTGTCTACTAGGAAGTTAATCTCTAAAGTATTTCTTAAACATATGACCCAAAGTCGTTGATTCAATATCTATGACTTGTCTATGATTGGGAACCCTCAAAATCAAAACAAAGTCGCTCAGCCTACACTCAATGTCCAATATTTCAAAATATTATATAGAGCATATATATAGGAATGTTAGGAATATATTTTATATGACAAAAATATGTCCTATGAGAACATAAAAATGATAGCTTAGGAAAAATAGATATCATATATCATCGACTCCAACCACTTGTTTTATAAAGAAAACACCTAAAATGATCGATGTAACAATGATCATTAATGGAGAAAGTGATGTGGTAGTTGAGGAAGCATGAGATGGTGAAGGAGTGAGTGACACAAAAAAGGGTAACATAGGAGAGGGTGATGTAGCAAGCGAGTGGAGGAATAAGTGATTCAAGCATCTTTGACTTTATACCTAAAAAAATAATTAGTTACATATAACTTTATAATGATTAATATAAATGATTAAGTTATGATATAGATTACCTATAGTAGCCCCAAGTCGAAGGGATCTACATAATTATGTCATTTTATTTATATACAAAATAAATATTATTAAATAGGAGACATTAGAGATGATCAGAGCTATTTATCTAAATAGCTAATACCCATATATCTAAATTTAAAAGAACCTTTAACCCCATCAAAACTTCAGATGTATCCAAATCTTCGACCCGAGTCTGATGAGCCAACTGGCCAATAACTCCATTATGGTCCTTCAACCACGGACACGGACCAAAATGCTTAAGCAGGAGTTAACGTAGTATACTCATCATGCCCTTATAAGCTAATCATACACATTGCCCACTTCCGATATGGGACTAATGGGATGTTACAATATCCCCAACTCAATTAGCTTGATGAGGATTAACTCAGTGGTGGCTCCATTGACCATCCACGGGTAGCCCTTTCCTACTCGAGCCCTCCCACCCTGCCCAAATGCTAGGAGCCTGATGGACCCGAGTCTGATGAGCCAACTGGCCAATAACTCCATTATGGTCCTTCAACCACGGACACGGACCAAAATGCTTAAGCAAGAGTTAACGTAGTATACTCATCATGCCCTTATAAGCTAATCATACACATTGCCCACTTCCGATATGGGACTAATGGGATGTTACAATATCCCCAACTCAATTAGCTTGATGAGGATTAACTCAGTGGTGGCTCCATTGACCATCCACGGGTAGCCCTTTCCTACTCGAGCCCTCCCACCCTGCCCAAATGCTAGGAGCCTGATGGGCTAACTAGCCTATCAACTTCGTTTGGTTTAATCCACTGACCAAAATTCTTAAGCTGAAGTTGATAGTAGTACACTCATCAGACCCTTATAAGTCAATCTTAGTCTTGCCCACTTTCGATGTGGGACTAATCAGGGATGTTACAATCACCCCCACTCAAAGACTTGACGTCCTCGTCAAACCCTAACATAACCCAGATCAGGCCCTAGCATAGTGCATGTGAGGCGCAGCTCAGTGGTGGCTTCACGTCGTGACGAGTCCTCTGACTCTGTCTACGGGTAGCCCTTTCTTAAGCTGAAGTTGATAATAGTACACTCATCAGACCCTTATAAGTCAATCTTAGTCTTGCCCACTTTCGATGTGGGACTAATCAGGGATGTTACAAAAGGAGTGCCTTGGCTCACCATCATGACTCTCTAGCCCAAGATCCGATGAAGGTCTATTTCTATATCTTTTAGTAATGAGGCTAGGGTTAAGATCCATGTTGATTTAGGAAGAGAAAAAAATATAAAAATAAATATAATATATGAGTTATGTTCTAATGGATTGAGCAATGGTATTTAAACTTTAAGAAGTTGGTCTTTGCTCTAGTCTTAGTTCCCAAGAAACTATCCTTATTTTTAGGCAAATTTAGGGATAAACCAATCTCTCTACCAAGGTCTCTCAGAGCCATATTCATCTGGATGATTTCTTAAATGGTCAATGGATTTAGAAGAATTCAACATCTTATCATCCCTAAAGCACCATAAAAGTTATGCGTTAGCTGACTTCGTCTTGGAACAAAGTTGTTTGGAAACTACTAAATCGGATTACTAACCATAGATGCTTTATATGGATGGTTCGATAATGGCCACCAAGGGCAAATAAGGATTAATTTTGTAAAGTTTTAAAGGAGAAATACTCTAGTATCTGCTTTAATTTGGATTTTAAGTTGTTGACAATGATGTCAAATATGAAGCCTTATTTATTGGGCTTCGCTACTGGTAAGATTTCTCTATGACCAACCTAGTGGTTTATAGTGATTTAAAATTTGATGGTTAATCAAATCAATAGTAGTTATGAAGTCGAGACTCTACCATGGTGATGTATCTGATAAAAATAATAGAAGATAAGAACAATTATTAAAGAAACTTTATTAAAGAAGTGAAAATGCTTCATTGAAGAAATGAAAAATGCTTCAATACATTAACATATTCCCTCTCCTATTTATACAAATTAGGAGAAAGGATTTCCCTCAACAGAATAGAGAGATTTCCTCATATAGTTGGGGAAATCTTATCTTCTATCATGCCCCCGTAAGATGGTGCTCTTGATAAGGATACCAATCTTGGATCGATGCAAAGAATGGTTTACAAGCGAGAGACTTCATGAGTAGGGCAAGAGCAGATCACTGCTATTGTTGCGATTGTTGTTGCTGTGAGGGCACAAGCGTTCCCTTCGTTCTCCTTAAGTCCGCCCTTTGTTCTCCTTAAGTCCACCGATTGTTGGCAGATCAGCGAAGGCTACCGCGGTGAGGAAGATGAGGATTGACCGTGGAGCCTCTTAGGAATGTGGCTGCAGCGGCATTGGTCGCTGGCCGAAGACAAGGGCAAAGCTTCACTTTTCTCAACGACATTGGTCATTGGCCAAAGGCAAGAGCGAAACTTCACTTTTCTCACTGCTCTAATATCATGAAGAAGATAATAGATGATAAGAACAATTACTGAAGAAGCTTTATTGAAGAAATGAAAAATACTTCAATACATTAACATATTCCCTCTCCTATTTATACAAATTAGGAGAAAGGATTTCCCTCAATAGAATAGAGAGATTTCCTCATATAGTTAGGAAAATCTTATCTTCTATTATACCCCCGCAAGGAGCTTCTGACAAGGATACCAATCTTGGATCGATGCAAAGAATGGTTTACAAGCGAGAGACTTCGTGAGTAGGGCAAGAGCAGATCGCTACTATTGTTGCGATTGCTGTTGCTGTGAGGGCACAAGCGTTCCTTTCGTTCTCCTTAAGTCCACCGACTGTTGGCAGATCAGCGAAGGCTACCGCGGTGAGGAAGATGAGGATTGGTCGTGGAGCCTCTTAGAATGTGGCTGCAGCGGCATTGGTCGCTGGCCGAAGACAAGGGCGAAGCTTTGCTTTTCTCAATGACGTTGGTCGTTGGCCAAAGGCAAGAACGAAACTTCGCTTTTCTCACGTTGATAGAAGATAAGATTTCCCCAACTATACGAGGAAATCTCTCTATTCTGTTGAGGGAAATCCTTTCTCCTAATTTGTATAAATAAGAGAGGGAATATGTTAATGTATTGAAGCATTTTTCATTTCTTCAACGAAGCATTTTCACTTCTTCAATAAAGCTTCTTTAATAATTGTTCTTATCTTCTATTATTTTTATCATGGTATCAGAGCAGTGAGAAAAGTGAAGTTTCGCTCTTGCCTTTGGCCAACGACTAACGTCGTTGAGAAAAGCGAAGCTTCGCCCTTTTCTTCGGCCAGCGACCAATGCCGCTGCAGCCACATTCCTAAGAGGCTCCACGGCCAATCCTCATCTTCCTCACCGCAGTAGCCTTCGCTGATCTGCTAACAGTCGGTGGACTTAAGGAGAATGAAGGGCGGACTTAAGGAGAACGAAGGGAACGCCTGTGCCCTCACAGCAACAGCAATCGTAACAATAGCAGCGATCTGCTCTTGCCCTACTCACGAAGTCTCTCGCTTTTCTTACTGCTCTGATACCATGATGAAAAGAATAGAATATAGTTGGGAAAATCTTATCTTCTATCAGTATCTACTTAAGACCAAGTTGCTAACGGTTGATTTGCCTAAACCTGAAATAATCCAAGTACCTCAAGAAGAAACTCTAAATTGGTTTCAGGAACTTATTTAACCTCCAAAAGCCAAGTAATAGAGAAGAAATTATAATTCCAATGGGTAGATTTGGGAAAAGTGGTCACCCTAGCATTTACTTACATGAACAATATAATCATCTAGTTGAAGATTAGTTTATTTTCGACAAACCTTTTGATAGCTTGAAAGTTCTAGAGGATATAGCATTGGCATAACCTAGTCAATGATCAATTATTCCAAAGATCCTATATTTAATCATGCTTGCAGTGTCTTTGCCTAGATGAATCATAGCTTATTCGAGGTTCATGAGGGAACATCTAGAGAACACATCAATAGTTGATCCATTGCTTACAAAAAAAACCTATAACATAGGTTTTATTGGCTCATTCTTAAGAGAGATGTTGTTGTATATATTCGAAAGTGTGATTGATGTTAATGTAATGCTTGAATCTAAAGACTACTTTCTATAAAACTAACTTCGATTAGTTCTGTCTAGCCTTTCACCAAATAGACAATAAAAATTTTCAATATTCAAAATTGATTATTTCATAAATGGGCCAAAGTGGAGCCCCTAGCTACTCTAATTGAAAAATAAGTTGAATAGTTTGCATCTTAGAATATAATCTCCAAATTCATGGTTTTAAAGGTCTCCCAGTATTGCTTTTTAGTTCTACTTCATCGTACACTTACAAACAAATATATAGATTGAGATTATTAATCAAGCTATTTTAGAAGGACTAAAGAAGAAAGTGATCAGAGCAAAATTAACCAAGGTTAATGAACTCCTAAATATCCTATGGAGTTACCAAACTATGACTCAATCCTCTATAAGAGAATCTCTCTCACACATTATGGATTGAAGTGGTTATTCCCTTTGAGCTTATCATCGTAATAGCCCGAATCATCAACTATAATGAAGAAATATCAAATTAAAGATTGAGAACTAACCTCAACGGATAAGACTTGAGCAAGAAAACATTTAAGAATCCTAAACTACAAGTGTGTTATGATTAAGTGTTATAATTGAAGGTCTAACATGAGCTCCTGAATCTTAGTGACACTTATCGAGATGTAGCGTAACTTACTCTCAGGGAAAGTTTATGTCTATTATATCTCCGAAGAGGTTTGGAATGGACCTTATTGACTTTAGACTCAAAAGTTTATATATTCTCTAAACATAGGGAATAAAATACCTTATAAAGTATTATTCTTGAAGGGAGTCTGGTTATCACATAGTGTTATCATAAAATTATACTCAAATTTATAAAATAAATTACTTTTCAGCAAAAAGGTAAAATAATTACATGATATTAGAGTCCATTATATTTTACCTAAGAAAAAAAGAAGTTTCCAATACAAAAATAAAAAAAGAAACAAAACATGGAAGGTGTCTCTAGGGCATTGGCCGCTTAAATCAGTATGGATTGCACGGATCCATAGGTGCTGCAAGTCCATCTCTTAAGACTTAAGAAATTAAGTGAGTTATAGTCAAAAGAGAAATAGCCATAATTGATGAGAACTTCGTGGTACTCGATGATCCCCTTGGCTTCATATTATGGCCAAAGAAATTCCTCTATGTGGAGTTGGTGGGTTTATTCTTCATTGTGGTAAGCGAGGATGATGTTCTTGAAATGGGCTTGAATAGCTTCTTTAGCCACTCTTTTCTTCTCTTCATGCTCCTCAAATTGAAGTTGATAGACATTGAGTTGCAACTTCAAATCCTTATGCTCCATATGTTGGGTCCAGCACATATGTGGGCTTGGACAATTGGACTTTTGGAGCTCAAATCAATAATTAAGAGAGATAAGGTTTGGTGAAGTATGTGCAGTGCAGCGTGCAAGAGAGTACACAGTGAACGTATGTGGTGGCGTGCAGAGAAAAGAGGAGAGAGAAATAAAGAGTGAAAGTAAGGTTTCTGAGATTTCTGCTTGACGATCGGTGGCCAAACGTTATCAGTTTTGGTCTAAATTTTATGTGGAGAATCCTTGCAGTAAACTCTACAATCCTAATGGTGTTAATCTACAGTTTACCCTCTCTAAGGTACTTTCTTGCTATATCCATTTTGTGAGACCTAGAATTATCTTACGAGGAGATCCACCTTATGCGATGAAGATATGCTATGCTAGAGCCAAGATCTATATTCTTGATGTTATTCTGATCCTCTAGTTATTCTAGAGAAGACCGATTGTAAACCTATTATCATTATTATTGATAGTGGAAGTTTGAGGTGGACTACGATCCCGTGGTTTTTCCCACATTGGGTTTTCCACGTTAAAAATATTTGGTCTCACTGTGTGATTGATTATTTGCTCTATTATTTATGCTGTGCTGGTTGATATTTACATTTGGATATCAAGTTGGTATTTTGATGAGGAACCCATTTTGATACACAAAGAGGGAAAAGAATATTCCGCTTTAACAAGTTTTTTCCCAACAAGTGGTATCAGATCAACAGATTATTTGGTGCTAGTTTTTCTTGTATGATTGAAATGGAGTATGATGGTATGATTAAATTGAACTCATCAAATTATTCCACTTGGAGGCGTCTGATGGAAGATTTGCTCTATTACAAAGATTTGTATAAGCCTATTGAAGGAAGGCCTCTAGTGGACGTTGGTGACCTCATCGAAGAAGGAAGCCAAAAGTGGATGTAGGTTAAGATTGACCGAACCACTCTAAATCTCGATTTGTATTTACATTCTGCTCTTTATCTTAACTGCAAACTACCTCTGTTGCTTTACATCAACTATACTTTCGTTTGCTCTCGAGTTAAAGATCTTTCTGAAATGATTTTCGTACAAAGTCTTTTTTGAACCGATGAAAGTTTTCTGCTGTACTAATTCACCCCCCCCCCCCCCCCCCCCCTCTTAGTGCTCTTGATCCTAACATTTAGTATCAGAGCCTCATGATTTCTCATTTGGATTAACACCCAAGAGAAATAGCTCATTTCGGCTTTCAAGAGGGTCACTCTCTCATTTGTCCTCCCTTTTTCAATGGGACGGACTACACTTATTGGAAAACTCGAATGAGAGTTTTCTTACTTTCATTAAATTTTGATTTATGGTATATAGTCGAAAACAGATTTGAAATGTCTTCTCTTCCAATGAACAATTAGAATGATTTGGAGAAGAAGACGTTTTCTTTAAATGCTAGAGCTATGAATACTCTATTTTGCGCCTTAGATAAAAATAAATTTAATCGGGTTTCTTTGTGCGAAACGGCCTTCGATATTTGGCATATTCTCGAAATCGCACATGAAGGTACGAATAGAGTTAAGGATTCTAAGATTAACCTTTTAATGTATGATTTTGAACTTTTTCATATGAAACCAAGCGAAACCATTGTTGATATGTACACCCGTTTTACGGATGTCGTCAATGGTTTAAAAGCTCTTGGTAAAACTTTTTCGAATTTTGAACTTGTTAGTAAAGTTTTATGCTCACTTTCTAAAACTTGGGATTCAAAAGTAACGGCTTTACAAGAATCAAAAGATTTGAATCATTTTCCTCTCGAAGAACTTATCGGGTCATTGATAACCTATGAAATGACGTGCAATGCATGTGAAGAACTTGAGAACCACCTTCCAAAGAACAGGAAGGATTTCTGACTACGAACAATCGAAGACCACTCGAGCATAAGCTCAAGTGATGGTGTACATGAACATGAACTCACTAAAAAATTTAAAAAGTTAATGAAACAAAAATTAAAGAACAAAAAGAACGGAACTACTTGCTTCGAACGCAAGAAGAAGAACACAAAGTGGGATGAATCGAGCTCCTTCGAAGATGAGGAGAAAATCAACAAAGGCGAGATGGCAAACTACGCCTTAATGGCTTTCAACGATGAGGTAATCGAAACTCTCTTAATTTATTTCAAAATTACATGATGCTTTTCATGATGCTTTTTTTTATTTAGTTTAAAAAAAATTATTTTTTATAAAATTACATGTTTAATAACAAAATAATTTTGGTTTAAAATGCATTATGCTCAATGAAACCATGATTGATGAATATGCTTTATGTTTAATGATTTCTTTGGCTTGTATGAATATTTTGAAAATAAATGAAATCATGTTTGATTTGAAAGAATGCATTAGATCATGCTCAATGAGTTTTCCTTTCAAAATTATGGATGATGAATCTTATGATTTATGGATTATCGATTTTTACCATAATGAAAGTTGCTTATTGATCTTTGTCGTAATAAATCTTGCACTTTCATTTTTAAACAATGATATATATTTTCAATTGGTATAAATGAAAAAAGACATGCTTGAATGAAATAAGTCACATGAATTGAAACAACTAAAAAGAGGAAAGGTTTCTCCTTCAAAAATTTATTTTTCCGACTTTATCAATTTTTTCAAAAAAGGTGATTAATGAAAACATGTATATTATGCTTTTATGAATCCCATGGATTATGTAAATGATTTGAATTTAATGGGTTTTATCAAAATCATGATCTTGATTTCTCATAATTTATAACTTGAAATCATTTATGAAACAAGATCTCCTATTATGGGTTCTTATATCTTCTTATTGAGATTTATCCGTATGAATCATTTTTTTTAATTATAATTTTTATGATTCATAATGAATTGAGAGATTTTATATGCATGAATTAATATCTTGTTCTCCTACAAGATTGAATAAATTATATCTATATCATGATCTTCTAAGAATTCTTTTCGTTATTTATTTAAGAAAAGATTTGTTAAAATGAATTATGCTTTCTCTTGAATTCTCAGAATTTTAATGTGAATTTTTTTTTATTAATCAAGATTATCTATTATAATTCTTTCTTTTCACTATTTGAGGTATTAAAAAAGAATCATAATATGTCTATTGATACTCATGATTTATCTTCACGATCTTTGATATTTTATCTCTCATGATATGTTTTTTATGTACAATTCCTTGTATTCATAAAATATTTATCTTATCATGCAATTAATTCTTCTTGATATTCTTTATGTGATGATATGAATGCATGAAATATTCATGAATTTATTTTGATACATACAAATGATAAAAGAGGGAAAAGTTATGATCATGCATGGTAGGATGCAATTTGACAAATTAATACCATCATGATTTGAAATGTTTATGATTTGGAATGATGCATGCAACACTTATGCTTTTATTGTGATGATATGTGTGATGCATATGATGTGTATCATGATCAAAATGTTGATAAATGCTTAATGTTTTAGTATCATGTATGATATGCTCATTATGATGAATGATTTATTTTTTGGTATCGTGCATGAAAAATGAAATGTAAGGTTTTGAAATTGTGCATGTTCTAATTTGAAAATATAATGATGCACAAATAAGAACAATTACTTACCTTTGTCATAATCTGATAATTGATATAAAGGGTCTTCCCTTCTTTCTGACAATCACAAAGGGAGAGATAAAAGATGCTAGCTCGCACAATTCAAGAAGAAAGCAAAAAATTATACTTCTCAAAAGAGAAGAAAGAACTTGCTTCTTGAACATCTCAAATTATTAGCTTTCATGTTGTAAAACAATGTAACATTTTGTTAGCTTGCATTTTTGCAAAGGAAGCAAAAATAATGGCACTTCTCAAAAGAAAAGAAAGAGCTTGTTATCTTGAACATCACTAGCTTGCCTATCTTGAGAAGCAAAGAGTTGCTATCTCAAAAGAAGAAAAATTGCTATCTTGCACATCGTAAAGAAAAGCAAATTTGTAAACTTACACAATTCTAAATTATTGCTAGCTTGTATGTTGCAAAACTTGCTTTCTTTTTCAAACACTTGCTAGCTTGAACATTGTAGAACAAATATGCTGAAGTTGCATATCTAGCAAAATTTACAAACTTGTAAAACTCAAAACTTTTGCTAGCTTGCATCATTATAAAACTAGAGATTTATGATGCAATGTATTGAACTTATTCCAAACACATGAATAGTTGGAACTTCTTATTTTTGTTGATGACAAAGAAGGAGAAGTATGGTGATATAATGCATGATTTGATCATGACATGTTGCTTGGATTTTTGAATCCAAGAGTTTCTATCAATACGGCATATTGATAGGGGGAGTTTGTTTAAACTCCGGGAGTTAAGGTTAACTCCATCGTCGATTGGTTGTCATCATAAAAAAGGGGGAGATTGTTGAATCTCGTATTTTGATGATGAAACCAATTGATATTTGTTTATATTTTAATATGTGTTTTGAGTGACGTAGGATGCTTTAATCAGGATGAGATAATTAAAGCAGGAAAAATCATGTTGTGTCGGAGGAAAACATGTCAGGAGATTGGACGTCGGGCCAGTGGATCGGTCAACGTATTGACAGAAGGCTTCGGGACATGGATTCGAGCATTGGGCCAAGAAGAGCTGATATTGCGCCAAGGATATCAAAGTTGCGGAGTCAACTGGCCGATTGGGCAATAAGCCGCAAGAGAGGACGATGCACCGAAGAATCAGACGAAGCGTCGAGGGACCAATGACATGTTGGACAATATGATTATTGCTTAGTATTAATTGTCTAGATCGAAGTGTGTTTTACATGTGTAGGATTAACTATAATGGCAAGGCATGGAGCAAAATGAAGTCCCGGAGTCAAGGATGCAATCACATTAGGAGTTCGAGAGTTCGTTGGAAGTCCGGACATTCATCGAAAGTTCTGGAGGAACCAGCCGAGAAGTCTCGGGGCTTGCTAGAGAAGCTCATCGGAACTCGCCAAGAAGATCGTTGTGAAATCCAAGAGCTTGCCAAGAGTCCACCGGAACATTGCCGAGAGATCATCGGAAGTTCACCGGAAGATCGCCGGAAGCTCGCTAGAAGAATAGACTTACGGACTTTGTTTAGCTTAGAATATGTCTTAGGAATCATAGTTAGCACGTAATTGGGATTAGATTTGGGCCAACCTAATTAGGGGCGAGCTAGGCCCATGTAAGAACTGTGTTGGGCCCAATAAGAAGCCCAAACAGTGCCCCAAGAAATCTCATCGTCATGACACAGTCTTTGAGGGTGTGTCAAACGGTGGTACCGCCCCTAGTAGGGTGCCAAGCGGTGGTATCGCCAGTTTGGACAGTGGTACCACCCAGCACTATACCCCAGGCAGTGGTATCGCCTAGGGCAGTGTTAGTCAGACTAACACTGGGCGGTGGTACCGCTCGTGCCCGGGGAACTCGGGATGGGAAAGTTTTAGGCTCCAAGTTTGAATCAACTTAAAGCCTATAAATACCCCTCTCATCCCTGGTTAAAGCATACAAGCACAAAGTATCTAAGAGCAAAGAAATGCTACTGCAATCTCTTTAGAATTCCCTTCTCTACTTTAAGCGTTAGATTTCTGTAAGAGATGAGTGTGAGTGCTTGTAAGGGTTATCTCCTAAACCCAGTAAAAGGAGAAGAGGGGTGTAAAAGGTGATTGGCCTTCGCCTATTAAAAGAAGGCCTATAGTGGACATCGGTGACCTCATCGGAGGAGGAAGCCAATAGTGGATGTAGGTCAAGATTTACCGAACCACTCTAAATCTCAGTTTGCATTTATATTCTGCTCTTTATCTTAACTGCAAACTGCCTCCATTGCTTTACATCAACTATACTTTCGTTTGCTCTCAAGTTAAAGATCTTTCCGAAATGGTTTTTGTATGAAGTCTTTTTTGAACCAATGAAAGTTTTCCACCGCACTAATTCACCCCCCCCCCCCCCCCCCCCCCTCTCTTAGTGCTCTTGATCCTAATATGTACATGTCAACAACGGTTTTACTTGGCTTCATTCGAAAAAGTTCAAAATCATGCATTAAAAAGTTGATTTTCAAATCTTTAACTTTGCTAGTGCCTTCATGTGTGATTTCGAGAGTGTGCCATATATCAAAAGTCGTTTCGCAAGTAGAAATCCAATTAAATTCAGTTTTATCCAAAGCGCAAAACAAAGCATTCATAGCTTTCACATTTAAAGAAAAAGTTTTCTTCTCCAAATCATTTCATTCTTTCATTGGAGTAGAAGACTTTTGAAATCCGTTTTCAATGATATTCCATAAATTCAAATCCAACGAAAGTAAGAAAACTCTCATTTGAGTTTTTCAATATGTGTAGTTCGTCCCATTAAACAAGGAAGAACGAATGAGAGAGTGACCCTCTTAAAAGCCGAAATGAGCCATTTCTCTTGGGTTTTAAAACAAATAAGAAATACGAGGCTCTAATACCAATTGTTAGGAACGAATTGACACTAAAAGGGGGGGGGGGTGAATTAGTGTAGTGGTAAAACTATCGATTTAATAAAAACTCTTCGTATGATTAAAATCGATTTCGGAAATATGCTTAGATTGAAAGCGTGTTCGTAAACATATTGAAGGCAGTTTGCAGTTAATATAAATTGCAAGAAGTAAATGCAAACCAGATTTTATAGTGGTTCGATCATCGTGACCTACATCCACTCTGTCGATTCCTCTTCCGTCAAGGCCACCGGCATCCACTATTGGTCTTCCTTCAATAGGCGAGACCAACCACCTTTTATAACTCAATTCTCCTTTATCGGGTTTAGGAGATAACCCTTACACCCCCACTAACTCCTCTCTCAAACTATTCTAACACTTAGAACTTTGAGAGGAGTTCACACATGATTATAATAACGTTTCTTTCTTTTTCACTCTCTAAGTCTTGTGTTTATTTACTAGGGATGAGAGGGATGTTTATAAGCCTCAAGTTGATTCAAACTTGAAGTCTAAAAATATCTTATCCTGGTTTCTGGGATAGGGTTTACCATCAATTAAAAATTATGTAAGGTTATCTTTGTTAGGAAGGAAGGGAAAAACTTGAAATAAAAGAAAATTCTTAAGGATTAACACTATAATAACATATCAAAAAATTGATTGAAAATTTAACATAATTCGATGGCTCCTTACTTATGTCTAAGTTACAATGTTCTCATGTAGACTTAGAAAAACTTCACTCAATCCTCTTTAGAAATCTTAGAGAGCACTCTCTCTAGTCACTCTCAAGATAAATCATAGAGCACTCAAAGCATATATTTTTTTTATATGTTTTTCTCTCATAAAGACCTTGAGACTCAAAATGTATTTATAGAAACAAATCATAAATCTCTAGTTCTACTCTTACTAATTAAAATATTAATTTAAATTTTAGTTCTAATCCATCAATGAGTTTAAATTTAATTAGGACTCCTTCAAATAGTTTGAATACAATTGAGATTTCTAAAATACATTTCATTCCTAATAATCTCCATCTTAGTGAGTATTTTTTCATTTTGTATCTCCTACATAAATTAAATAATTGACTTAAAAGAATTCACCATAAATATACAAATCGAATCAATTTATGGTCGAACACTTAATTCCAATAAACCCATTAATGCATCCTGTGTAGTTGGAACTAAATCAATGATGCTACTTGATTCCGGAGAGAAATCTCTATCTCATCGTTAATAGGATTTTTTTCCTCAACCGTCTACATGCTAAAAATCATAAATATCACACTTTGTTTTTTATACTGTGAATGAAGCTTGGTGTCATATATACATATCATCTCATGCACGTGCAAAATGTTTCTAACTTGGTGTCATATATACCTATCACATTTTGAGGTCTTTATTGATATAATATTCTTTTCATGAAGTTCATGCAACCCTGAGTAACTTTTAGAATCCACCTCTAACTTTGTAGTTATAACCATAGCAATTTGAAAGACTCAAAGAAATTAGATATTTCGGTATCTTCAGAACATAAATCATATCCTCTAAAGCTGAATCTATTAACATGTTCCCTCTCCTATTTATACAGATTAGGACGAAGGATTTCCCTCAACAGAATAAACAGAATAGAGAGATTTCCTCGTATAATTGGGGAAATCTTATCCTCTATCAAGTTGGGAAAATCTTATCTTCTATCATGCCCCCGCAAGATGGTGCTCATAACAAGAATACCAATCTTGGATCGATGCAAAGAATGGTTTAAAGCAAGAGGCTTCGTGAGTAGGGCAAGAGCAGATCGATGTTGCTGTTGCGATTGCTGTTGCTGTAAGGGCACAGGCGTTCCCTTCGTTCTCCTTACATCCGCCCTTTGTTCTCCTTAAGTCCGTCGACTGTTGGCAGATCAGCGAAGACTACCGCGGTGAGGAAGATGAGGATTTGCCGTGAAGCCTCTCAGGAATGTGGCTGCAGCGGCGTTGGTCGCTGGCCGAAGACAAGGGCGAAGCTTCGCTTTTCTCAGTGGCGTTGGTCGCTGGCCAAAGGCAAGAGCGAAGCTTCGCTTTTCTCACTGCTCTGATACCATGATAGAAATAATAGAAGATAAGAACAATAATTGAAGAAGCTTTATTGTAGAAATGAAATAGCTTTAGCTTGAATCTATTAACATGTTACCTCTCCTATTTATACAGATTAGGAGAAGGATTTCCCTAAACAGAATAAACAGAATAGAGAGATTTCCTCATATAATTGGGGAAATCTTATCCTCTATCAAGTTGGGAAAATCTTATCTTCTATCACGCTTTACTAACACCCATGACCTCTGCCTTCAAATCATTACTTAGACTCAACTTACTAGACAACTTATCATTTAATGAATCAAAATAATTCTTTTGAGTATAAATATCAACTCTTCTTTCAAGATACATTATTATATTTGTAGATTATGAGAACATCTCTAGCATCATCTATAACAAGAGAGTATTCACTGATCTCTTCTTCATTATTTTTCATGGATAATTTTGCTTGATATGTTTATACTCTTTATATCTATAACATTGAACAATATCTAAGGAGCTAACTTTTTATCTTGACCCACCATGCTGATATCTTGTTAGAAAATTATCCTCATCATCCTTCACCTTAAGCAGCTAATGTTTCATTATTTATATTTTTATATTTATTCATTTTTCTTGTAGCATGAGATACTAAAACCTTTTAACTTATTCTAGAGTTATCATATCTCTCGGAGATAGTATCATCTCCACAAAGTTATCATACGAGTTAGACAAGCAATATAAGCAGCAATAACATGTTATTTTCTTCGTCAATCATCACAACAACTTTCTTCCATCAGTATAATATTCATTTGAATATTTTTAGATGCTCTATCAATTCCCCACCTTTCTCCATCCTCAGCCAATATAAATTCTTCTCCAGATATAACTTGTTACTTAAATTGTTAGCCAGATAAAGCTTTTCTAATTTATCCCAAATAACTATGACAAAATCATCATTATTAATGATAGAGCTAGTCCCAGAAAATTTACCAAAAGGTAATTTTGGCAATCCAACAAAGACAATAAAGTGAAAAAAATAAAAGCGATAAGAACACCAGATTTACGTGGTTCGGTCAATTGACCTATATCCACGGACGAAGGAGGAGCAAATCACTACTATAAAAGATGGACTATTACAAATGCCTTAGGAAGATGTTCCTAGGCCATAAAACACCCGAATCTATTAAACAAGAAAAACCTAAACTATAAGCCCAAACTATTTAACTGAGTGTGGACTTAAACCCAAAGCAAACACTTAAGTTTTTCTTGTGGTGCATCTGACTTCAAAGCCCAGACCCTTATTTATAGTTCCAATAGGAGATAATAAGCCTGATTTTCCCAATGTGGGACTATGGGACTTGCCAAACTAATAAATTTCCACCTTGGCATGTCCCAACAAAATTTGCTCCACCTTTTTCACAAAAGCCCCAATGGGCAATCACTAATAATGAACACCAACCAAGTCCAAGCACTGCTTGAACTTATAAAGTGGAAGAGGCTTCGTAAGCATATCAGCTGGATTGTCCTTCGTATGAATTTTCTGAACAAGGACTTTTCCCTCAGCAATAGTATCCCATTTGCATCCAATAATTTTCTTACCCGAAAGCGGCTTCACAAGATCCCAAGTTCTATTTTGATGGAGAGATTATATTTCTTCATTCATCACAATCAACCACTTAGCGAAATTATCACAAGAAACTACATCTGAGTAGGTAGTAGGCTCACCAACTTCACTTGTTTCTTCTGCAACAGACAAAGCATATGCAACTAAATTTGCATATCTTTGTGGTGGTCGAATATCTCTCCGTGGTCTATTCTTGGCTATGGAATATTGCTCTTCCTCTAGATCATCTTTGTCAGTAGATTCGGGACCATCTACTGGCATTCTTTGAGTAGAAGAGTTCAACTTAAAAGAATCTGAACTACCAATCTCAAGCTCCACCTACTTCTACGCACTATCATTTGTACCACTAATAGATTCCTCTTTTGAAGATAACATAAACAATTCATCAAAAGTAACATCTCTACTGATTACGAATTTTGGGGATTTGGGATCAAAACACCATAATCTGTATCCTTTCACCCTAGAAGCATACCCAAGGAAAATGTACTTTTTCGCTCGAGGTTCTAATTTTCCTTCATTTACATGCATATATGCTGGACACCCAAAAATTTTTAAATCAAAGTAATCAGCAGGAGTACCTGACCAAACTTCCTCCGGAGTTTTAAAGTTAAGTGCTTCATACGTTCGGCCACACCATTTTGTTGAGGCGTCATCCTAATAGTGCGATGTCGAACGATTCCTTCATTTTTGCAGAATTCATCAAAGTCACCTTCACAAAATTCCATGCCATTATTTGTTTGAAACCGCTTAATCTATTTACCTGTTTGCTTCTCAATCAAAGCCTTCCATTGTTTAAAGGTTAGAAAAACATCAGTTTTATGCTTCAAAAAATAAACCCAAACTTTCCTAGAATAATTGTCAATGAAAGTCAACATATTCCTAGCACCACCCTTAGACTGACCATGAGCTGGACCCCAAAGGTCTGAATGAATATAGTCAAGAGTATCTTTTATTTTGTGAACTACCGGAGAATTGAAGCTGACTCTTTTCTGCTTTCCAAAAATGCAATGTTCATAAAAATCCAGTGACCCAATACTCTGTCCGCAAAGTAGACCCCTTTTGCTCAATATGCTCAAACCTTTTTTCACTCATATGACCCAAACGTATATGTCATAATTTGGTGATGTTAGAATCAGACAATGATGATGAGGAGACTGTAACCGAGCCTATGACAGTAGTTCCCTGCAAAATATATAAGCTACCAGACCTACAAGCTTTCATAACAACAAGAGCACTTCTAGAAACTTTCATAACTCCACCTTCAACTGTGTATTTACACCCAAGGGCCTCTAGGGTGCCTAAAGAGATGAGATTCTTTTTTAAATCAGGAACATGTCTAACATTAGTGAGCGTCCTCATAATACCATCATGCATTTTAATTCGGATTGTTCCTCTACCAACAATATCACATGCTGCATTATTGCCCATCAAAACAATTCCACCTTATAAGATTCATATGTAGAAAACAAATCTCTATTATGACACATGTGATAAGAACAATCCGAATCTAAAATCCATTTATTTTTAGATCTCGTCCTGTCATCAGTAGCAAAGAAAATATTTTCATCATTCTTATCAGCTACTACACTAGCTTCAGCAAACTCAGTAGTTTTCTCAACAATTTTTTCCTTTTGCTTTAATTTATTTTTTAATTTAAAGCAATCAACCTTAATGTGCCCTATTTTATGACAATATCTGCATTCCAAATTTCTATGTCTGGATTTAGATCTACTACTGTCAAATTCTCTTTTATCCATTCTACCCCTGACAACCAGACCCTTAGTCTGATTCCCTCTACTTTCCCCAGTGATATCTTTGTCTATCTGCTCCTTAGATTTTAGTGCAGATTTAATTTCCTGATACGAAATTGTTTCTTTTCCATAAATCATAGTATCACGGAAATGCTTAAAAGATTGAGAAAGAGAACACAAAAGTAACATGGCCTTATTCTCATCATCAATTTTTTCATATATATTCTCCAAATCCATAACCAAGGAATCAAATTTATCAAGATGTGAGATTATAGATATACCTTCAGTCATCCGAAGCATATACAAACTCTGCTTTAAGTAGAGACGATTCTCTACTGTCCTCTTCATATATAAGGCTTTAAGCTTGTCCCACATGCTCTTAGCCGTAGTCTCCGTAGCTACCTCCCGTAAAACCTCGTCAAAGAGATTTAGAATAATGCTGGATCAGGCCTTCTTATCCATACCCGCAAGACCTTCCTTTGACGTATCATCTGGAATTTTCTCAGCTCCTTGTAGTGCCAAATCAACTCTGTCTTGAACCAGAATGACCTCCATCTTAAGTTGCCACATTCCGAAGTTGACATTTCTGTCGAATTTCTCGACAACGATCTTTGTTATTGTCATTGTTGCCAAAAGATCCCGAAACCAGGCTCTGATACCAGTTTGTTAGAGCTAGCCCCAGGAAATTTACCAAAGGATAATTTTGACAATCCAACAAAGACAATAAAGCGAAAAAAATAAAAATGACAAGAACACCATATTTACGTGGTTCGGTCAATTGACCTGTATCTACGGACGAAGGAGGAGCAAATCACTACTATAAAAGAGGGACAATTACAAATGCCTTAGGAAGATGTTCCTAGGCCATAAAACATCCGAATCTATTAAACAAGAAAAACTCAAACTATAAGCCCAAACTATTTAACTGAGTGTGGACTTAAACCCAAAGCAAACACTTAAGTTTTTCTTGTGGTGCGTTTGACTTTAAAGCCCAGACCCTTATTTATAGTTCTAATAGGAGATAACAAATCTGATTTTCTCGATATGGGACTATGAAACTTGTCAAACTAACACTAAATATCCTTTATTAATAAGGTGCCAAGTGATGACCATATAACGGTGATATGTCAGGTATCATCTCTCACATTATTTGCCCACCATCATACTTCAACACGTAGAATAGTGTTGGAGTACCATGTGATCTTTTTGGTTAACGAACCTATACATGTGAAGAGAGAGCTTGTAGCTGATGTACCTAGTGATAGAGGACACTTTTGGGTGATTTGGACATGCTGTCACCAAAGTGGCATAGGCGATTTTGGCCATGCTGTTATTAAATGTAGTGCTTCGAACTGTATCGACTACATTATATTTGAAGATAGTATTTTGGATTATTTTAATCATACTAGCATTAAAGGTAGAGTTTTAAGCTGACTTGACCGTACTATCATTAAATATTATACTTTAAATTATTTCAGTCATGTTGTTGTAAAAAATAACAGTTTGGGTTTATTCAATTACGTTATCATCGAAGGTATTTAAATATCTAGGGCCATTTCAACTATGCTATCATGGAAGATAACATTTTAGGTTGATTCGATCATGTTGTCATTGAAGATAGTGCTTCAGATTGATTAAATCACACTATCATTGAAGATAGAGCGTTGGGTCAATTTGATTATATTATCGTCGAAGATAATATTTTTTTGTTAATTTGTTCCAGGATAACCAATGATATCTTTCCCTAATAACAAACAATGTTTTGCATGAAAATTTGATAAGCCTCTTCACAACTATTGTTTTGCATCAGAAAATCCTGCCCGGCTATAGATAAGCCTCTTCACAACCAATGTTTTGCATGAAAAAACTTCACAAGACCCTTCACAACCATTGTTTTACATGAAAGAATTCATTAGCCTCTTAACAACCATTGTCTTGAGTGTAAAAATTCAGAAAAACTACAATAAATTTATAAAACAAACAAAGAAGAGAAGAAAAAAAAGATTATTAATTTTTTTACTTATTTATCTAATTTTTATTTTATTTAATTAAAATTTTTATTTTTATTTGTTTTAGATGTCGAGTAGTATAGAGCATGCTAGCTACAAATACCTCTTCACAACCAAGTTTCCAAGAGAGATATCGCCAAGTATTCAAGACTTGGAGAGGGAGGAATTTTTTGAAAGGCGAAAAAGCACCTATAAGCCTCTTTTCCTACACTTCGAGGGATGCCTGTCTTATCTTTATTCAGAAAACTCCTCCAAAAGAAGGTATTATGTGTCGGTGAGCATTTAAAGCTCATAAGTGCTGGTATAGTTTATTTTCGAATAAACACACATTATGATTATCATTCGTGTAACCATTTGTTTAACGAGGAAATGTTCCTTTTAAATGCCTAGAAGCTACTTCATTACCTTTGATAGCTGATATAGTGTGTTGAATAAGTATTTGTTCAATCTCCTATTTTCTATTTTGATGATAAAACTAATTGATAAGTGATTATGATTTGATCTATGTTTTGAGTGATGCAGGATGCTTCGATCATTGAGAGATAATTAAAGCAGGGAAAATCATGTTGGGTCGAAGGTAAACATGTTAGAAGATTGAATGTCGAGCCGGAGGATCGATCGACGTATCGACAAAAGGCTTAGGACCATAGATTCGGGCATTGGGCCAAGAAGAGCGGATATTGTGCTAAGAATATTAGAGTTGCGGAGTCAACTAGCTGATTGGGCAATGGGTTGCAAGAGAGGACGATGCGCCGAAGAATCGGACGAAGCGTCGATGGACCAATGACATGCCGGACAATATGATTCAAGCTTAGTAATAATTATCTAGATCGAAGTGCGTTTTACATGTGCATGATTAACTGCGATAGTAAGGCATAAAGCAAAATAAAGTCCCGGAGTCAAGGACTTAATTTCGTTACGAGTTTGAGAGTTCATCGGAAGTCCAGACGTTCGTCAGAAGTTCTATAGGAACCAACCGAGAAGTCCAGGAGCTTGCCAAAGAAGCTCGTCGGAACTCACCAAGAAGATCGTTGTGAAGTTTAGGAGCTTGCCAGGAGTCCACTGGAACATTGCCAAGAGATTATCTGAAGTTCGCCGGAAGATCGCCGGAAGCTCGCTGGAAGAAACTAGACTTACGAACTTGTTTAGCTTAGAATATGTCTTAGGAATCGTAGTTTGCACGTAATTGGGTTTGGATTTGGGCTAACCCAATTAGGAGCCAGTTGGGTCCATGTAAGAACTGTGTTGGGCCCAATAAAAAGGCCTAAATAGTGCTCCAAGAGATGACACCGTCGTGGCACAATCTCCGAGACTATGTCAGGCGGTGGTACCGTCGGTTTGGGTGGTGGTACTGCTCAGACATAGCCTCCGAGAGGCTGCAGGCGGTGGTACCGCCCAGTGTCAGGAGGTGGTACCACCAATCTAGGCTGTGGTACTGCCCAACGCAGGCGGTGGTACCGCTCGTGCCCGGGAAACCCAAGATGAGATGTTTTTAGGCTCCAAGTTTGAATCAACTTGAAGCCTATAAATACCCCTCTCATCTTGGTTAAAACACACAAGCACAGAGAATTTAAAGAGGGTAAAACGCTGTTGTAATCTCATGTGAGAATCCTCCTCTTCTAGTCTAAGTGTTAGAATAGTTTGAGAGAGGAGTGAGTGCTTGTAAGAGTTGTCTCCTAAACCCGGTAAAAGGAGAAGAGGGGTGTAAGAAGGAGGTTGATCTTCTCCTATTAAAGGAAGATCGATAGTGGATGCCGGTGGCCTTGACGGAAGAGGAATCGGCGGAGTGGATGTAGGTCACGACGACCGAACCACTATAAAATTAGTGTGTTCTCTATTTTTTATTTTCTTCCTGCCATTTACATACTGCAAACTGAATCTTTACTTGCCTACTGTGTTCACTTCGTAAACGTATGCTTTCAAAGTTATTACCTTTACAAAACGATTTTTCGTCGGAAACGGATTTAATCGAAACGAAGTTTTAAACCGACGTTATTTTACCGCTGCACTAATTCACCCCCCTCTCTTAGTGCCGACTCTTTTTCTAACAATTGGTATCAGAGCCTCGTATTTCTTATTTAATTTAACACCCAAGAGAAATGACTCATTTCGGCTTTCAAGAGGGACTTTCTCTCATTCGTCCTCCCTTTTTCAATGGGACAAACTATAGTTATTGGAAAACTCGAATAAGAGTTTTCTTGCTTCCGATTGATTTAAATTTATGGAATATGGTCGAAAACAGATTTCAAATATCTTCTCTTCCAATGAACGATTGGAATGATTTGGAGAAGAAGATATTTTCTCTAAATGCTAGAGCTATGAATGCTCTATTTTGTGTTTTAGACAAAAACAAATTCAATCGGGTTTCTTTGTGCGAAACAACTTTCGATATTTGACACATTCTTGAAACCGCACACGAAGGCACTAGTAAATTAAAAGTTTCGAAGATTAATCTTTTAATACATGATTTCGAATTGTTTCATATGAAACCAAGTGAAACCGTTGTTAACATGTACACCCGTTTTACAGATGTCGTCAATGGTTTAAAATCACTTGGTAAAATTTTTCGGATTTTGAACTTGTAAACAAAATTTTACATTCTCTTTCTAAAGATTGGGATTCAAAAATAACTATCATACAAGAGGCTAAAAACCTAAACAACCTTCCACTCGAAGAACTAATTAGGTCTTTAATGACCTATGAAATTAACAATGAGGCAAAAAAGGAACTCGAGAACAATTTTCCAAAGAACAGAAAGGATTTCGGATTTAGAACAATTGAAGATCACTCGAGCATAAGCTCAAGTGATGGTGAACATGAACTCCTCACTATGAAATTTAAAAGGTTCATGAAACAAGAATTAAAGAACAAAAATAAACTTAAAAAGAACGCAACTATTTGCTATGAAAGCAAGAAGAAGGAAGCTCTTTGAGACGAATCAAGCTCCTCCGAAGACGAGGAGAAAATCAACAAAGGTGAGGTGGCAAACTACACCTTAACGGCTTTCTATAATGAGGTAAACAACTCAAACGAAACTCCTTTAATTTATTTCGAAATTACATGATACTTTTACTGAGTTATTTTTACTTTACTTTAATTATTTTTCTTGAAATTTACATGTTAATGATGTAATAAAAAATACAAAAATAAAATAGGATCATGCTTATCATATTAGTAATTTTGAAAATGATAATAAAAATTACATGTTTTATGTTAAAGGAATAAAATATTAGATTTAAATCTAATGATAATCCCATGTATGTTTTTCAAGATGGAATAATGTATATCTTGATGATTTTCGTATTGATTTTTGATTTTGTTTGAAAATACTTTATGCTTAATGAAACCATGATTGATAATATGCTTTATGTTTTCTTTGGCTTGATGAATGTTTTGAAAATAAATATTTGCATCATACTTGATGAATTTTATGTATGTGGACTTGAAGTAATGATTTGAAATTATATGTTTTGGAATTATGTGTTACACTTTTTAATCTTGATGATTTTTTATCTTTCCGTTTTAAATGTTGATGTATGGTTTTCATATGAAAAACTTGAGTATGCTTATATGAAATCAATCACTTAAAATGAAACACATAAAAAGACAAATATATTATCATTGGAATTAAAATGATAAATCAAATCTCTTATTTAAAAAAGCCTTATGTTTAATATATTATACTTTTTTTTGTCTTGATGGGTTTTATGATGAAATTTACCTTTCGATCCTAAACGTTGATGCATGTTTTTATTTAGCAAAAATGAAAAAAGACATGCTTCTATGAAATCAATCTTATGAATTGAATCACTAAAAAGAAAAAAGCTTTCTCTTTAAAAAATTTTTTTAACTTTACCGACTTTTAAAAAAGGAGAGACTAATGAACCTATCTTTATTCTTAGAATATCTTAAAAAGATTTTAATTATTTAAATTTGAATAAATTTTTACCTATATCACGATTTTGATTCCTCGAAATTACTTGAGATTTGAATTTGAATCACACATGAATTAAATTATTTTTCTCCTATGTTTCCTTTTACGATTTACTAAAAAAAAACCATACATGGGATCATCATTAGATTGGCCATATGCCTGATAGATATTATTCAAAGGAGAGGTAGTTGAAGGTGTTTTATTCCTATTCTCTTTTTATCAAGAACAGGTAAAATTTACAGAAAATATAATCAATATCTTGGGCCAATTATGCCATGTAAACATGGGCTTGAGGCAAAAACATTCTTTCAAGTATTCTTTATTCAAAGATTATTCTTCTCATTATTAAAAAAAATAATTTAAAATATGAATCAGTATCGACCTGACCCGTTCACCATTTTAGGAATATCCTGTACTAACTTAAATGCGAGAGTAACCACGCTTGCAAGACATTTAGAAGGTGAAACAAATCTACTCAACTCCGATAGATGATCAATTTTGATACTAACAATATCTGCATGCTATCTCATGTTTCAATTCTAATCTGAATCAAGCATATAAATCTAATTTTTTTCTATCAACTAGCACGGTCCTGCTCCATCTTAATACAACCAAACATCGATTAACTTGCACGAATACAAACAAAATATCAATAGAAGCAATACCAACTTTAGCAGGATCACTGTCAAAAACAGCAACCTTTGCATCTCATCAACAGAAGTAATCATTTGGCAAACACACAGAAGAGCTTGATCATGTAGAATGACGGTCAACTATCAAAAACCCAAGTAACATAAGAATCAATTGCTTCTAATTTTCCTCGTTACTAAAGCTACAGACGTACCATGAGAGAAGGTTATCTACTTGCAATTATGACAGTTATT
This sequence comes from Musa acuminata AAA Group, assembly GCF_036884655.1. Classification (NCBI taxonomy): domain Eukaryota; kingdom Viridiplantae; phylum Streptophyta; class Magnoliopsida; order Zingiberales; family Musaceae; genus Musa; species Musa acuminata. Next base: position 32,045,388 of record NC_088338.1, on the reverse strand, counting down.
GTTGGCCTCATCTGCTCATAATGTTAGGGCAGATAATCCACTGCTGGCCAATCTTGAAGAGCTCGTCTTTTTATCTTCATGATCAAATTACACCCACAAATTTGTCAAAGCAAACCTGTATTCCAAGATTTTTTTGATATTATTTCTAAATACGAGTATTCCCTTCCACCAGCCATTGCTTGCCTTATCAGTTCCTGTAACATCAACAGCCATTAAATTTTCTTGCAATATATATATATATATATATATATATATATATATATATATATATATATATATATATATATATATATATATATATATATATATATATATATATATACATATAGCTTTATGAGATAAAAAAGAGGATATGCAGGCTACCATAAGAACAAAGACCAAATGCTTCCAGTTCTCATAATGTATGACTAGCAAGAAACAAAACCTTTGGATGTTGAAGAACAGAATGGTGCATCCATTTGTTTAGGTCATGGCATGCTTACCCAGCTTAATGAAGAAAGCATCATCTTTAATGCCAGTATGTCAGAAATGTCTCAATTATGAAGCTTAATGAAGAAAACATCATTGTTTAATACTAACAACTGTATGTCAGCAATGTTTCAATTATGATCACACTCAAAGCAAGGGGGAGTTTCAGATGTGATGTCTTATATAGCACCAGGGAGGAAGAGAGAAGGGTATTAGCAAAAAGACAGCTACAAGTGTCAAAACTTAAAAGAAAAATTATCAATTTAGAACCGTATGTGGGCTTACTGCCCAACTAACAAACTTAAAAGAAAATTGATTAATTTAGTATCGTATTGTCACGCACTTAGTTGGTTTTGCTTAAGTCGTGCGGCACCCTTGCGTGTTCGTCCGCAAAGGTTAACCTCTCCGAAACTTCCTATGATCCCTTAGAACCTGTAAAAGGGAAAACGAGTTAAAGAAAGCATTTCACTATGGATCCACAAGCGATCATTTTAACAAACACTTCGTAGCCAATGCAAATTACAAACATACTTCACAAGTTCTGAACGGTTGCACAATAAAGGGTCCAAAATGGTTCACTACAGATCGTAATTCTAACAAGTGCCCACATGACACAACCTTTGTTTACAAACCTAAGACGGGCACCAAAACCAAAGAAAATAGGGCTGCTAAGCCTACTATCAGCCCTTTACTTACAGTACAAAAAATGAACAAAACCGAAAGACACAAACATACATGAGCATTACATCAAACACCCCGTTTACAGTTTTGTCCGTGACATTCTTCCCCACTTATTCCTTCGACGTCCTCATCGAAGCCTTTGCGGATGCTGCATCTCCTTGCCTTTGCTGAGTTTTCAATCTTCTGCTCCAGTTGCAATGCGCCTTTTGGCTCCCAACTAAACTCAACCACTGTTGTTGAGTAGTCGAATCTTGATCGACCATGCTGCTTCAACTCGCCAATGAGACTCTAGTGTGGGGTCGACTGAATTGTGCTGATCCCTGTTGTTTCCTGCAGATCTCTCGAATAAAAGAAAAGAACATCCTTAGTATGCGCTAGTCTCTCAAATGCCTCATGCCGCTTGAACTAGGTGGATGCTTGTTGGAGCTTTAACGAGCATCGCCTCGTAGACTTTAAAGTTTTTGGGTCCTTCCTCTGTAAAATTTGCCCATCGATTCTTCTTCCACTTAGTCGTCACCTCCAAGTAAGTTCGCATCACTTCCACTTTCGATTGGTATTCGGTTAGGAAATGAAGCGGATAATCCACTCTCAGTAGCACTGATCACCAATGTTAAAGATTTGACAACTATTGTCTTCCACTAGGTTTCTTCGAAGGGTCTTTGAACCTGTGCAGAGCTCCTATGCTAGATAGATAAGAGAATTGGGGTACTCGGTTTTGCCCATTCTCTTAAGAGTTGAGAAGGCAAAGGTTACTTAACTTCGCCCGCCTCCTCAAGGGTTGTACTTCATGCATCGAGCTGGTTACTAGCCTTCGCCCACTCTTTTGCTCACACTTCTGAAGCACTCGAAGTGTTTACACTCCTTACGTTGAGTTAGCTACTGTGATTCACTTTTTCAATGTCATCGAACTTCTGGAATGCAAGAAGTTTTCACCCCAACGTGAAGCAAGTCTTTAAGAGTTTTGGTCACCTTTGGGATTGTACCATCTTCTTCGTCATCTTTGTCACCTACTCCTTTGAGTCACAAAGGTACAACACTGCATATTGCCTACTTCGTTCCTTGATCGAGCACTCTTACATCAACCCAAAGTCCTCTACTTTCTACTATCTTAATGAGAAGCTCATTGACACCGATCTTACGAAGTTCCCTGGCCTCTGCCCTTCAGCCTTGTCTCGGTACTTGGAGTTTGCCTCTGCATTCTCCACCTCCTCAGCCTTTTCCACGACCAAGCACTCTCCCTCCATGAGAACATGGGATCGATGACTTCACAGAAGTCCCGCCTCTACGATACCATAGCGCTGCCATGCCCATGGCCCTACTATCCGTCGTCTCGTATCTGCGTCCCTTTCTTCACGATCGGTAGATCTGCCTCTATGGCACTCCTCCGAGTCCACCTTCATTCTAACCGATGCTTAGTTTTAGGTAGCTAAGTCCCTTTGGACTCGTCGTCGCTTCCTCGCTCCTTTCAACCCCTTGCTTCAACACCTCTATATTCTTCGAACAATTACTCTTGGTCGATGGAAAGACAGATTGCAACTCCCATACATGGCCTCCACCATCATGTTGTAGGGTTCGCACCGATTCTGTTCTCCTTAGCTTCCTTAGTAGCAACGTTCGCTTACTTGGCCTTGCCCTCTAACTTGCCGAGCTCCCTTAAGCGAATATGAGCTCTTGACCAGTCCAACTCTCCAACCGCTCCGATCATACCTCTGCATGATCAAGTCCACCCCCATGGAACTCAGTAGTACTTGCATTCGAAATTCTCCCTCGGTGGTACACAGCCTCCATATGCTTATAACCAAGGCTTTTATCCGATGCAAAATTCGATGCACGCACGGAAGACCTGCTTCTGCGATACCATGGCATTCACTCCTTGAATCCATAGCCTTTTTTGTCGTCGTGTTATTCACTAAAATGGAGCTTCCAGTAGCTCCCGATCATTCCTTCGTATGATATAATCCCTCGCGAGACTAGTTTCGTGTGTATCACATTGCCACGAACTGTTCCACCACGATCCGCTGCACCATATTGCCTCCTGGTGACATCTTCATTTCATTCTGATCATTATGGAATGAACTCGGATTGTGATCCCTCTATGTGTGGCCTCTGCCAAACACATCAAAGGGCCTCTTCTACCTTCGATTGTGTTCGCTCCTTTGGAAATTGACCTTCGTCCACCCGCTCTCGGGTCACACCCAAACAAAGCACAACTCTAGGATAGTCCATCGCCTAGTAACTCCCGAAGTCCATCGACTTCGTTTAAATTGGTGCACCATTGTCTAGATCTTGGGCCTCTACCCCCACCAACACAATCTCTGTTGTGCACCGCTTTCTTCATGGCAACTCGAATGGTAGCACTATAGCGTATTCTTCAAGAGTACCCGCCTACGCGTCCTCTTGCCCCGTGTCAAGGCCTTCTAAACCCAATTTCACCTCCGCAAGTTAAGTCGCCTTGGTTCCTCCGTCAAATGTTTCTCCGAGATACGGTGCAGGTGCCTTGAAGCTCCCTTTATCTTTGGCACCATTCAAAATAAGTCCGCTCCATCAGAATGAGGGACCCATTGTCACGGACTTAGCTGGTTTTGCCTAAGTCGTGCGGCACCCTTGCGTGTCCGTCCGCAAAGGTCAGCCTCCCCGAAGCCTCCCATTGTCCCTTAGGACCAACAAAAGAGAGAACGGGTTAGAGAGAACGCCTCAATCGGGATCCACAAGCAAACATCTCTGAAAAACACTTCATAGACAATGCAAATTACAAACAGACTTTACAAGCTCTGAACAGTTGCACAACAAAGGGTAAAATGGTCCATTACAGACCGAAAATCTCTCGCACGTGTCCACATGACACAACCTTTATTTACAAGCCTAAAGAGGCCACCAACCCAACTAAAATGGGACTATTACGCCTTCGGCCGTCCCTCTACATGTTGTACAAGGCATGAACATACCAAAAGACACGGACATACATAAGCATTACATCAAACATCCTGTTTAGAAGTTTGTCCGTGACATTCTCCCCCACTTATTCCTTCGACGTCCTCGTTGAAGCCTTTGTCGACACTGCAACTCCTCGCTTTTGCTGAGTCTTCAATCTTCTGCTCCAACTACAATGCGCCTCTTGGCTCCTAGCTGCTCTCCGCTGCTGTTTTTGAGTAGTCGAACCTTTGATCCGCCATGCTGCTTCAACTCACCAATGATTCTGACTCTGGTGTGGGGTTGGCTGAGTTGTGTTAATCCTTGTTGATTCCTGCGGATCCCCCAGATGAAGGAAAATACTATACTTACTGCGCTAGTCTCTCAAATTCCTCATGCTACTTGAACTAGTTGGATGCTTGTTGGAGCTTTAACGAGCATCGTCTCGAAAACTTTTGAAGTTTTGGGTCCTTCCTCCACCAAATTTGCTTATTGACTCTTCTTTCACTTAGTTGTCACATCCAAGTAGGTTCGCATCACTTCCGCTTTCGATTAGCATTTCGTTGGGAAATGAAGCGGACAATCTACTCTCAGTAACACTGATCACCGTTGGTGAGGATTTGACAACTATTGTCTTCCATTATCTTCGAAGGGTCTTTGAACATATGCAGAGCTCCTCTGCTGGATAGATAAGAGAATTGGGGTACTCGGTTTCGCTCATTCTCTTAAGAGTTGAGAAGGCAAAGGTTACTTGACTTCGCCCGCCTCCTCAAGGTTGTACTTCATGCATCGAGCTGGTTACTAGCCTTCGCCTGCTCTTTGCTCACACTTCTGAAGCACTTGAAGTGTTTACACTCCTTGCATTGAGTTAGCTACTGTGATTCACCTTCTTAATGCCATCGAACTTCTGGAATGCAGGAAGTTTTCACCCAAACTTGGAGTAATTCTCTCATAGGTTTGGTCACCTCTGGGATTGTACCGTCTTCTCCATCAACCCTGCCGCCTACTCCACTGAGTAGCAAAGGTACAGCACCGCGTACTGCCTGCTTCGTTCCTTGGTTATGCACTCTTGCATGACCCGAAGTCCTTCACTTTCGGCTATCTTGATGAGAAGCTCATTGAGACCGGTCTTACGAAGTTCCTCGGCCTTTGCCCTTCAGCCTTGTCTCGGTACTTGGAGATTGCCTCTGCATGCTCCACCCCCTCGGCCCCTTTCACGACCAAGCGCTCTCCCTCCATGAGAGCAAGGGATCAATGACTTTCACGGAAGTCCCGCCTCTGCGGTACCATGGCGCTGCCATGCCCATGGCACTACTATCCGTCGCCTTGCATCTGCATCCCTTTTCTTCACAATCAGTAGATATGCCTCTGTGGCACTCCTCCGAGTCCACCTCCATTCTAACTAATGCTTAATTTTGGGTAGCTAAGTCCCTCTGGACTCGTCGTCACTTCCTCGCCCCTTTCGACCCCCTGCTTCAACACCTCTGTGTTCTCCAAGCAGTCTGTTTGGTCGATGGAAAGACATACTGCAACTCCCATGCATGGCCTCTGCCATCGCATTATAGGGTTTACACCGATTCTGTTCTCCTTAGCTTCCTTAGTAGCAACGTTCGCTTACTCGGCCTTGTCCTCTGACTTGCCGGGCTCCCTTAAGCGAATATGAGCTCTGGAGCAGTCCAACTCTCCAGTTGCTTCGATCATACCTCTGCATGATTAAGTCCCTCCCATGGAACTCACTGGTACTTGCATTCGAACTTTTCCCTTGGTGGAACACAGCCCCCATATGCTGATGACCAAGGTTTTCATCCGATGCAAAATTCGATGCACGCACGGAAGACCCGCCTTTGCGGTACCATGGCCTTCACTCCTTGAATCCATAGCCCTTCTTGTCGTCGTGTTGTTCACCGAAGTGGAGCTTCCAGTAGCTCCCGATCATACCTCTGTATGATCTAGTCCCTCACGGGACTAGATTGTGTGTATCGCATTGCCACGAACTGTTCCACCACGATCCGCTGCACCATGTCGCCTCCTGGTGACATCTCCATTGCATTCTGATCCTTGTGGAATAAACTCGAATTGTGAACCCTCCATGTGTGGCCTCTGCCAATACATCGCAGGGTCTCTTCCACCTTCGATTTTGTTCGCTCCTTTGGCAATCGACCTTCATCCACCTACTCTTGGGTCACATCTAGATGAAGCACCGCTCTAGGACAGTCCGTCGCCTAGTAGCTCCCGAAGTCCCCCGACTTCGCTGCAATTAGTGCACCATTGTCTGGATCCTGGACCTCTACCCCTACCAGCACAATCTTCGCTGTGCATCGCTTCCTTCATAGCAACTTGAATGACAACACTGTGGTATATTCTTCAAGAGTACCCACCTCTGAGTCCTCTTGCCCCGTGCTAAGGCCTTCTGAACCCAATTTCGCCTCCACAAATTGAGTCGCCTTAGTTCCTCCATCAAATGCTTCTCCGAGATAAGGTGCATGTGCCCAGAAGCTCCCTTCGTCTTCGGCACCATGCAAGATGAGTTCGCTCCGTCAGAATGAAGGACCCACGGAACAACATGATCCTACTCTTGCCTCTGCAAGAGTTCATGTCCTTGACCTCTGTCTAAGGAAAGCACTGTACCTCTGCTCCATGTTCCAACTTCTATGTTGGCTCCCTTCATGCGGCTTGGGTACTTCGCCAAGTTACACCCAAGTTGCTCCGCTCCTCGTTTTTGCATTGAGTCGATGGTGGCCCTCGCGCCCACCATTCCACGGGTCAGCCCTCCCTTGAGTCCGATCTCCACATCGACTCCAAGTGTGCCTTCATTTGTGTTTGCTTTGGGTCGCTCCCCCACTTAATCTCGCAATGCATCCACCAACGCATTCTCTCAAGCGAGATCATGCGACGACTCCTCGCCGCCTGCTCAATCCATTGAGCTTCGTGGAGTTGTTGTTTGTTGAGGTACTCCTTAACATGTGAGGTCCGTCCCACATGATTCTCCCTCTGGAGAGCCGAGACTTATCCCTCCAGGATAACTGTCCCGTTGGAGCAACATCTCTCTTCGTTTCGGAGACCACCATCCCCTTGGACTACTCCGATCTGCTGAACAAACTGTGCATTGTTCTGCCTCCTGCAAACGCACTTGCTAGATTGCGACTCCACGTCAATACAGCCCCCGCTGCACCACTTAAGGCCTAGCAACATGCTGAACTCGTTGCACACTTCAGCCTCCTATGGACAGATCCTTCACATGCCGAAGAGAAAGTTTCGATGCTCCATGGCGCCGAGTTTCGATCGCCTTGGGATGGCCGCGAACATTCCATCGTCCGCATACAAGCCCATGCATGAGTACCAAATTCTTTGAGTTAGCAATTCCCCTCACCTCTGTGAGCTTTGCACAACTCTTTCGATCGCTGAGCAACTCATTCCACCTTGCATGGTCTCATCCTTTACCAAGCGCCTCGCCTGCCTTGAGCACCATCAAGTATGGTTGTCAACGTTGAGCCGTAGCTCAAACTCAACCATCCCAACCTTTGTGCGCTCCGCATTCTTCCAAGCTTGCCTGTTCTCGTGGTGCCTCTTACGCGAAGGGTTGGCCATTCCTCTGAATGCCAATGTCAGATGCCCGCTCCTCCGAGCGACTCCTTTTCCCTACATCTCCATGCCTGTTTTCCCCCAAACGATCGCGCGTGTGCTGACTGCCCTCAACTCAACCTCGCTAGGTCCCCCACGTTTGCATGCTAAGTGTTTCTATGAGTGCTTGTCCCGCTCTGATACCATCTGTCACGGACTTAGCTAGTTTTGCCTAAGTCGTGCGGCACCCTTGCGTGTCCGTCCGCAAAGGTCAGCCTCCCCGAAGCCTCCCATTGTCCCTTAGGACCAACAAAAGAGAGAACGGGTTAGAGAGAACGCCTCAATCGGGATCCACAAGCAAACATCTCTGAAAAACACTTCATAGACAATGCAAATTGCAAACAGACTTTACAATCTCTGAACAGTTGCACAACAAAGGGTAAAATGGTCCATTACATACCGAAAATCTCTCGCACGTGTCCACATGACACAACCTTTATTTACAAGCCTAAAGAGGCCACCAACCCAACTAAAATGGGACTATTACGCCTTCGGCCGTCCCTCTACATGTTGTACAAGGCATGAACATACCAAAAGACACGGACATACATAAGCATTATATCAAACATCCTGTTTAGAAGTTTGTCCGTGACACCATGGAACGACATGATCTTGCTCTTGCCGCTACAAGAGTTCATGTCCTTGACCTCTGTCTAAGGAAAGCTTTATGCTTTCATTCCATATTTCATCTTCTATGCCGACTCCCTTCATGCGGCTTAAGTACTTCACCAAGTTACACCCAAGTTGCTTCGCTCCTCTATTTGCATTGAGTTGATGGTGGCTCTCGCGCCCACTATTGCACGGGTCAACCCTCCGTTGAGTTCAATCTCTATATCGACTCAAAGTGTGCCTTCATTTTGTGTTGTCTTGGGTCGCTCCCTCACTTAATCTCACAGTGCATCCACCAATGCATTACCTCATGAGAGATCATGCGATGACTCCTCGCCACTCGCTCGGTCTGTTGAGCTTTGTGGGGTTGTTATGTTGAGGTACTCCTCAACATGTGTGATTTGTTGCACATGATTCTCCCTCTGGAGAATCGAGACTTATCCCTCCAAGGTATCTATCTCGTTGGAGCAACTTCTCTCTTCGCATCCTTCCCTCTGGAAGTTTCGAAGACCACCATCCCCTTGGACTACTCCGCCTTGCCGAACAAATTGTGCATTGTTTTGCCCCTACAAATGCACTTGGTAGATTGGGACTCCTCGCCAATACAACCCCTGTTGCACCCCTCAAGGCCTAGCAACATGCTAAACTCACTGCACACTTCAGCCTCCTACGGACGTATCCTTCTCATGCCGAAGAGAAAGTTTCGATGCTCAATGGCATCGAGTTTTGATCGCCTTAGGATGGCCACGAACATTCTATCATCCGCATACAAGCCCTTGCTTGAGTACCGAATTCTTCGAGTTAGCAATTCCCCTCATCTCTGTGAACTTTGTACAACTCTTTCGGTCGCTGAACAACCAATTCCACTTTGCACAGTCTCATCGTTTACCAAGCGTCTCGCTTACCTTGAGCACCATCAAGTATGGTTGCCAACGTCGAGCCGTAGTTGGAACTCAATCATTCCAACCTTTGTGCGTTATGCATTCTTCCCAACTTGCTTGTCCTCGTGATGCCTCTTGCGCGAAGGGTTGGCCATTCCTCTGAATACCAATCTCAGATGCCCGCTCCTCTGAGCGACTCCTTTTCCTATCTCCATGCCTGTTTCCCCCAAACGATCGCGATTGCTGACTGCCCTCAATGCAACCCCGCTAGGTCCCCCACGTTTGCATGTCAAGTGTTTCTATGTATACTTGTCCCGCTCTAATACCATATCACACACTTAGCTGGTTTTGCCTAAGTCGTGCGGCACCCTTGCGTATCCCTCCGCAAAGGTCACTCTCCCCAAAATCTCCTATGGTCCCTTAGGACCTACAAAAGAGAAAACGGGTTAAAGAGAGCATTTCACTCGGGATCCACAAGCAATCATTTCAGCTAAGAAACTTCAAACCAAACACATTAAGTTTCTAAATGGTGAACATATTTTGGTTTTGGTCAGTACAGTGTGTCCAGTATTAATGAGCATAAGATGCCATTAGAGGGTCATTTACCTTGTTATGTCTCTGGACCTTTAATTGAAAGCTCTCTTACAGGCACCTCCAGAGTAACCTGTCGATTGATATTAGCACATATTGATTCAAGAATCAAGAAGTACAACAAAGAAAATGGCAACTAATATAACTCTGGCCCACCAATATGGCAATAGGTGGTCAAACGCTGTAGATGTTAGAATTGTCGAAGTTATGTCTCTACGTGATTCAACTACATCCAGATCTACGATTATTGAAAAGTCACTAGTAGGTGACTTGAAAATAGGAGGAACAGCAATGCTTTACCTCCTTAAAGACTTCACTATAAGAAGCATCAACATATCCCTGCACCCATAAACAGCCATCATTACAAAAATAACTTGTAACTGTTACTACTGGCAACAAATGCATGTATGCATATCAACAATGACGTGTGGTGAGAATACCAATTTCCTAAAAAGATTAATTGATGCTGCATTTGATTCTGCGATTTTGGCACGAAAAGTATGAATTCCATATCTCTCAACTGCAAAAGCCATCATCATCAAGATAGATTCTTTTCCAAGCCCCTTCTGGCGACTGCAACAGAGAAACTATGGGATAGGTACAGCCTCAAACTGCATGTAGCTTAGAAAAGGTAATTTTCAAATGATTATAATGGTTGAGTCTCGTAGATACAAATATATGTTACAGGAGAATTGAACCTCGCATCCCAAGGAAAACCTTGACAACAATTCTTCCTGATTAAGCTCCACAAAATAGCTTGCTTTTAATCATCTCTCACAAATAGTTTTAGAAGAAATAGAAGCATCATGCATGAGGGTCAGGAACCTCAGAAATTTTCACAAAATACCACAAGTACACTGAACATACCATATTTATATAGTACAGGAGACCATACTAGTTCAGTAGTTCCTACCGGCATATTAAACAATCTTAGTATCGTTATATCGATGTATGTTTCAACAAATAGCTTGCTTTTAGTCATCTCTCACAAAATTGGTCTTAAAAGCAATAAAAGTGTAATGCATGAGAATCTGGAACCTTCACAACTCCTACAGAATACCATAGTACACTGACCATACCATATTTATACAGTACAGGTGACCCTACTAGTTCCTACCAACATATTAAACAAATTTAGTATTCTTTTATTGATGTACCAAGGTATATCATACTGCTCAGCACATACAGATAGGATTCCAGAATGAGTCTCAATACCAATTTATTAAAACCTTATTTTCCAGTAACTTTTGTTGACATATCAAAGCTTATCATGCTGTACCAATTTGTATACAATGGTACAATAAGATTCTTATATGGTTACTGGTTCTCATGTTAAAGCCTTGCCTGTAGCAATGATAAATTCTGTTGATATTAGATTTACTTTAGCAGGAAATTTTACAATCCATGGTTGAAGAATCCAGTTTGACATTTTCTAAGCTACTGATGAGTTCAGGCCACTGATATTTTTTTTAAAATGCAATAGTTTCACATGAGAAATCCAAATGCTTACTTATGCTCTAGCCATTATGAACATCTTATAAAATACAAATTTAACAAACTAGAGAAGAGAGAATAAAGTAGAGATCAAACTATCAGGCCTTTTCCTTAATATCAGGATTAATGCAAAGAGGAGCACCATCCATTGGTTTACAAGGAATTGATAGAGCCATATGTAATAGATGATGCTTTTCTCTTTATCTCTTCTAGATATCAAATATCAGCAAGGGATTAAAGAAACATTCAAATGGGAAAGGCAATAATCTGCTTTTTAACAGGGTTTCACATTAAGAATAGCCAAGAAGAGTAAACATTAGAAGGAAAAGACACAATAAGCAAGAACCAGGTAGTAAGGTAACCTTTAAAGGAAGAGCCAATTTTTCGTTGATCTAAATCAATTTTGATCCAAACCCTTTTCTCAAGCCAATTACTATTTGTGATCCTAAAGAAGAAAAATATAGTTACTGGTTTTTCTGTACAAAGTAAACCAGCCAAGAACTTTATTATTGTAGAGTTTAAGATGAGCCCTTCCAGAAGGACTATCAAAACTTTTAGATGCCTAAATCTCTCCTAATTATACAAATAAACACCATAGCCATGCAAAAAACAACTATTCAGGAGTTTTTTCTCTTGAGAAAAAATTCTCATCAGTTAGGCAATTACTTAAACAAGTTAGCAAAATCATATAGCATTAAGAAACTTGCCCAGCACTAAGAGTCACTTCTCCATCTAGAAAATAATTATAATACAACTCGATAACTAAACAAACTGGTTATGCAGACTGTATCCTTATTACTCTCAAATTGACCAAACCGTAGGACTAAGCTAACATTATCCTGCATCAGTAACAATCAGGCTTCTGAGACAAGTCAGCATTTTGAATTTTGAATAAACTGACATGTCTTTGTCATATTGACATCCAATGTATAGCTGGGACAGAGAGAAAGTAAAGAGCTGATATTTGTCAAAATAAATGCCTGATGATACTGCAGAAAACGAAGCACATGATAATCCATTGTATCATGTGCAAAGACAGAAACCAGTGGATGCCAAAATGAGCATTCAACAAATTTAGAGAATACTTCATGGAAATATGAAAATTTAAGAGAGACAGACTAGCTAGAGAAAGACCTACAGATTCCTCATCAGAATGGAGCAAGCACATGAGATTGGTCTTTCTCAGTCATTGTCCCACTAGATAAATATGAGTAGCAAAACAGATTTATATTACTACTAACCAAGGTATGCAATACCGTACCGTACCAGTGTTTCGAGGTTGGCTCGGTACAGTACGGTACCGGCATACCGAGCGATACACCAGGGCGTACCGAATGGTACACCAGGGCTTACCGAGCGATTTCCTCTTACTGTAGCACTGTAGTGCTGCTACAGTATTACACAGTAGCACTGTATCACGGTCCGTCAGGTAGCGGGTGGTCCGCGTACCGGTATGCTGTCGGACCGGTACATACTGTCCGACCATTCGAAATTGCATACCATGCTACTAACTATAAAAGAAACTAGTCACTTTACTGTTCATGCAGATAGAAATAAGAATATTAAATGTTCCATTTTTATCATGGACATTAGGCATAGGAGATGCAATCGTAATTATGAATCCCAAAATATTTCTGAATTTCCCAAATACTAAGAATCTAGCAAGTTTACCAAATGCTTCATCTAATTGATTCCTGATTTGCAGAAACATTGCCAAATCACTATTTTTGCTATGAAGCAAGCACACTACAGAATCATATAAGCTCTTGGGTCAATGATTCCAGTCCACTATGTTCCCTTCTGCTTTAGTTGCTGAGAGATAATCAGCTCTCATTACATGGATATTTTGCAACTTTTCCGAGATCCTCGACTTTCTTGCTGATTTAAATATCCATGACGGATTTCAAGAACTTGAAGCTCTTTTATTTAATCTTGGTACAGCCTCTTCAATAGACCAATCAATACTATTTTAGAACTTAGCATAGCCTCTTGCAACCACCTTATGTTAAGACACACACTGTCACACCTAGATTCCATATTAACAAGCATTTTTTAATCATGCATGCTACTTTTTGTCCTTTCTTTCAATTTTGTTCCAAATAGTTAAACCATCTCAGGTTGAACTGACCTCATGATGAATTAGCAGTCATCATCACATGATATCCTATACGTTCCCGTCAGTTGTGGGATCTCTGGCTTGTTGGTGTTGTCAACTAAATTATATACTCCATACTTGTTCTGTACGTATTTACAAAAAATATTAGTGGAATTGACCTCTGTTTTCACACTGTTAATGTGGGTCCAATTAATTTGCAGCAAACAGGAATATGACCATTAATGCCTCAGCATCGCAAGCATGATAGAATTAAACTATGTTGACAAATAAACATATTTTTTTGTGCTTAGCAAATTCGTCACATTTGATAATAAAAAGACTGATTAAATGAATATCCTCTCTAGTCTCTGCATAGGAGTGAAAGATCTGTGCATTAAATATTTTTATTCTGTTTCAACCAAGAAGGTTCACTTTGATTGCTGCCTGCAGCTGCATGCATCAGATATGGACATTAGACAATGAACTTAAACATATTTTTTAAATTCAACTAATGAGTAGATATAGTAATTATTTCTACAGAAGTTAAATGTTATTGATGACTAATATTTGTTGGGCAGCTAAACATGCATATTGAGTATTACATGAACTGAAGAGTTCTTTAATTTAGTGCAATCACAACCAAACGGTTTTAGGTAGGATCAAATAGTTCAAACTAAACTAAATCTATGGACGCACCGCTTAACCTGTATAAGATCAAATATTTTTCGTTCAAATGATAGAACATAACGGATAAAAGAAAAACATTGTTGCTTGTGCTCATTCAGCAAGTTGAGATATTTGTATAATCGATCTTAATAACGCCGTTCTGACAACAAAATACCAAATTGCTTGAAAAATCTTTACTCTGGGCATAACAATCTTACATGTAACTCTCACCGTTTGTCCAAATAAACAAATTTAAACCTTCATATCACATGTATATCACTAGTAATAAGAGCAGTAGTCAGTTTCACAAAGCCAGATCACATGTCACCCAATTAGAAATCCAAACTCAGTCACCAGATCAGTGTTTCTCATTTCAAAAGCTAAAGTAAAAGCATCATCAAGTCCAAACACTTTGTAACATGTCCTAGACCAGTAAAGCAGAATCCTTGCACAATCTTCAAATTTTATAATGTTCTCCATATGTATGACTTGTTCAAGTTAAAATAGTAATTGAAAGAAAATCAAACAATTTCTTTACATAAGCAAAGTAAGTGGGTCACATATTTCAAGATGTTATGATAAAAATTTGTGGCACTATCTATTTTAGATAGATTCAAATATACACTGTTTTTATTCAAGGATTGGCCATATTATAAATTGATAGATTAAACCCACTTATCTTATAAACTCAATCCTAATTTTCAGCATTTGACAGCACTTTAAGAACATAAGAAATAAACGGTCCCTGCAAAATGCATGTCATATTTACAACATGTTAGTGTACTTAAAGAACATAAGAATTATATGCAACAAGAAGAATACATGTGAAATTTAGAAGTATGCAATAATAGAGTATCACTACCTTGTCAGTTCAGCAATCATAATCTCTATTTCTGCAATATGCAAGTCATCAGGATCATTCATGTATATATTCACATCACCAACCATAGCTGAAGAGATGAGTGAAGCAGTGAGATAATCTCATAGTCAACAAACTATACAGTCTAATGTGGAAGAATAATTAAAAAGGTCAGTGCAATTTAGTCATGTTTTTCCTACTAGGCAATAACTAACTTCAGTATCACTTTCTCATAGTTAAATAATATCATTTATTCTTCCTCATATTAACCTCAACTAGTTGGTACTAGATTTCGCATACCAGTAAAATTAGTCTACAACAAAATCTTACAAACTTAATAATCCCATTTCATGCACATTGACTATCTTTGCAATTCCATAATCCAAATGGATAGATCAGCTGTTCGACAAAGTTAAGTTCTTTTCTACATTGTTATCAATCAATAAATGCTAAAATGGTCTGCACCCTTATTTACTCATTGAACTGGAAAAATCTCACAAAGAATGGAAGCAATATGCAGGAGAAATAAAACAATAACATACTATAAAAAAATTGCAAATTCAGTGAAAACTGTAAAGAGCACTAACTAGAAACACAGAATTTAGAAATGTTTAGTGACAAATATTAATGAACATGCACACTAGTGCTATCATTATTCACAGACTACATATGGACACGCAATGCATGAACCTGGCTGTGCTCTTAAGTTTATAAAAAGTGACGGCATAATGAGATCCTGTGATTTGAATTTAGAAAATGAATTATGCAGATAAGACAGGATTTTGAAACAGTGATTTAAAAAGGTGCTCGGGCGCTCATCTAGGCGCTCAGGCGAGGCCCGAGCACCTCATTTAAGGGCTAGACGGCGCGCTTCAAAGAGGCGCCGCCTGGGCGCTTACCCGAGCCCAGGCGTCGGGCACTTCGGGCATGCACCCAGGTGATATAAGGCGATTGAACCATACTTTTAATTCTGGTTTGGTTAAATTTGTGTTAGTTGGTTCAATTGAACTAATTAACGAACGCAGTTATATCAACGCGCGACCCCGACTCTAAACCATACGCACGCTTCTCTCATTGTTTCCGCCATCGAAGATTTCTCCCTCTGCATTCGCCGTCGACGATTTCTCCCTCTACCTCCGTCGCCGATGGTTTCTCCCACTACCTTCGAGTCTTCCTTTGTCGCTGACCGAGTCTCCTTAGATTCCGCTGTTGTCCACTGCCTGCTGTTGTCCACGACACGACTCCACTGCCACTACTACTGTCCACTACCTCCTGCTGTCCGTGACTCCACAGCTTCCACTGTTGTCTGCTGCCTCCTACTATCCACAACTCTGCTACCTCCTGTTGTTTGCGACTCTGCTACCTCTTGTTGTTTGCGACTCAGCTTCTCACATGCAACTTCTCACCGCGACTTCTCACTGTCGGTCTCTACTCATCCCGACTACAATTAACAATATGTTAACAATAAATTATTAATTATTGTCAAAATAATCTTTATTTATTAGATTAATAATATACTATTTATATTTTAACACTACTAATCTTTGTTTATTTGAAATTATTATTAGGGTTTCAAGATAAATGACAAGTGTACAAAGTAATTCAATAGATTCTTCAATGAATTCAAAAAAAGATCCTGCATAAAAATATAATTATCTAAAGGATCCTAATGCAGTTACTTGCATCTTTTGTGATAAGACTACTAAATATGGTATTTTTCGGACAAAGCAGCATCTAGTAAGAAATTTCAAGAATGCAACAGCCAGCAAGAAGTATCCACCTAAGGTAAAAGAAGAGCTGCTGGCTTATATGAATTAAAAAAGATGCAAAAGAATAAATCTTATGGAATTTTATCAAAGAATAATGTTGAACATATCAGGGATGATGATGATGATGAAGATTATTCTAAAAGTGTCAACCTAAGTGAGAAAAAAATACAAGACAGAAAAGGAAAATAAGCTATGGTTACTAAGAAGGGTAAAAGGAGACCGATGAACCTATATATGTATCAAGGATCATAGAAGCAATAAGGGCAAACAAGATGCTCAAAATTAAGACAAACAAATATAAGTGATGCTTGTGATAAAGAAATAAGGGGAAGAACAATTCAGCACATTGCTCGCTTTTTCTATCAGGTTGGCCTTCCCCTTAGTACAACTCATTTAAACAATTTTAAGGAGATGATTGAAGCTATTAGAAGATATGGTGCGGGATTAAAACCTCCAAGTTATTATGAGATATGAGTTCCACTATTGAAAAAAGAGTTGAATTATACAAGTAACTTACTAAAATGCCACAAAGAATCATGAGTAAAACATGGTTGCTCTATTATGTCAAATGCTTGGATCGACAAGAGATGCAGGAGTATAATTAATTTTATGGTTCACTGTTCTTTAGGAACTATGTTTGTGAAGTCAATAGATGCATCATCTTTTGTGAAATCTGAAGAAAAAATATATGATTTGCTTAACAAGTTCGTGGAAGAAATTGGTGAACAAAATATCATCCAAGTTATTACCTATAATGGAAGCAACTATGTATTAGCTAGTAAGATTTCATCTTTTGAATTTTTTAATTTTTTTAATTAACTTATCTTCAATTAAATAGAAGATGTATTAAACTTCTAAGTTTTATCATTTTTGTTATCCTTTGTCTCAGGTCAATTACTTGAAACAAAAAGAAAACACTTATATTGGACTCCATATGCGGCACATCGTATTGATTTAATGTTGATAAATATTAGAAAGATCCCTGAAATCAAGAAAACTTTATAAAGGGCAATCTTTGTTGTTGGATTTCTTTATAATTATTCTGTGGCTTTGAATATGATGAGAGAATTCATAGGCAATAAGAAATTTGTGAGATATGATATCACCCAATTTGCTACTTCCTTCTTAACATTACAGAGCGTGCATCGTCAAAAACATAACCTACGAAACATGTTTACCTCGGAGAAATGGATGACAAACAAATGAGCAAAAGAAGCGAAAGGCAAGAGGGCCAGTGATATCATCTTAATGTCATCTTTTCGAAATCTTATAGTTTATATATTAAAGATAATGGACCCTCTTGTTCGAGTTCTTTGGTTGGCGGATAATGAAAATAAACTTGCAATAGGATATATTTATGAGGCTATAGATAGGACAAAGGAGACGATTCAAAAGTTTTTTAATGAAAATAAAAAAATATATATAAGAAAATATTTGCAATCATTGACGAAAGATAGAATTATCAACTTTATTGTCCCTTACATGTAGCAGGATATTATTTAAACCCAGAATTCTTTTATAAGATCACATCTGTTGGGTTTGATAGAGAAGTTCAGAATAGGTTATATCAGTGCATTGCAAGATTTGTTCTAAGCCTTGAGGTGCAAGATAAGATTATTCATGAATTATCTTTTTATAAGAATGTTGATAGCCTTTTTGGAATTTCAATGGCAGTTCGATCCAAGACAATTACATCCCTAGGTATTAATAATTTAATATAATTAATTTCATCTATAGTATGTTACTATGTTATTATTAATAATAAATAAATTTTGCAGTTGAATGGTGGAGTCTATTTGGAAATTCCATCCCGAACTTGCAGCAATTTGCTATCAAAATACTTAGTTTGACATATAGTGCTGCGGGTAGTGAGCGAAACTGGAGTGTTTTTTAGCATGTAAGGATCACAGAATATTTTAATTTACTTTTTTATATAGATGAATTACTATATTTTCAAATTATATAACATGATAGATTCACTCAAAGAGAAGAAATTGGTTGGAGCATCAATTATTACACGATCTTGTTTATATAAAGTATAATCAAGCTTTGAAGGCTCGTCATGATTTGCGAAATAGAATTGATCTGATCTCATTACAAGATATTGATGATTCAAATGAGTGGTTGTTGAGAGAAATGGGTACGAACTTGCAAGATCCGAAGACGAGCTTGTATTTGAAGATAATAGCTTGACATGGGAAGATGTGGCAAGAGCTTCAAGTGTGGAGAATTACAAGCATATACAAGATAGATGACGAAGAGAAGAATAAGTGCAACAACATCAAGCTCAGCTCTTGTTATTGTTGAAGAGAATGAAATATATTTTGATGAAAAAGGACCAAAGGAAGAGAATGAACTCAATGAAGATGAATTGTTTGAAAATGATAACGATGTTAATTATCATGATGAATGACTTTGATGTAAAACTTTATTGTTTTGAATTTTGAGTCTTTTGACATTTTTGCTATTAGGAGATAGATAATGTGACTTGGTACTTTAGATTTTTTTAATTTAATATCATATTTTTATTTAAATAATCATATTTATTAATTATATTATATATTTTTATTTTAATATTTTAGAGCGCCTCGCTTCGCTCGGGTGAGCGCCTAGCGCTTTTTAAATCACCGTTTTGAAATGAAATTCTCTTGTTCACTACGAAAAAGGCCCATGTAAAATAAGTTTCAAAAAGAAAGTTTGGAAGTAGGTAACTATAAAAGAAAGGACAAGACAGCCATGTCATTAACTGTTGCAGATCCCTTTTGTGTTAGTAATCTAGTGGAAGACTAAAGATATACTCAAAAATGACACCTATTAGCCACAGATATCCAATCAGCAAAAAAAAGTAATAACTAATGTAATTCACTTTAAGTTTTATTCAAAAAAACGTAAAGAAACCACAATTAACACCTAAGAAAAAAGATCTAGCCCCTATAAAGCTTCCCAAAACACTATGAAAGCAAAGCAACATATAACTATTTCCAATTGAAGGAAAAAGGTATTGATACCATAAAAGTAGAGAGATGAGAGATGGTTGCAAAAGCAGCCATGCCTTGTAAACTAACATGTCGCAAACTAGAAAGAAAATCTAAAAAGAACACACTAAACAGTCAACAAGGTGGAGAAGCATGATGAGACAGTTGCTCAATGATACCAGGAAAATGGAAATAATGTGTTTCTTTCATTTGAAAGCTAAGGGGAAAATCATCTGATGTGGTACTGACTATGGAAAAAAGATATGAATAAGAAAGAAGAATCAATCCAGGTTTAAGTAATCGAAAGAGGGTGATGAAAACAAAAGGAAGTTTGGTCAAAGACTAAAACTATAGTGTCAACATCATTCTCCTCATGTTAAACTTATACATATTTCATTTCCATAGCAAAGCTAAATGGTCAGGGAGAAAACACAAAGCCTGACTCAAGATCTAGAAATAACAATTTGTGTTGCATAAGACTATGAGATCACTCAGCAAATGCACAGCATATATATCAAAAAATGGGCATCAATAGAGGTCTGAAAGATCAAAATTAAAATTAGGATTAACTAGGAATAATACAATAAAGATAAAGAAATCAGTAGAATCTAATATGTGTGTTCAGAATCAATAGAGAAATAATATAGAACCATTAACATAGCTACACACCATAAAATTCAAAAATAAAATTTGAGTTTTTAAAACTACATTGCTAAAATGATCTTTTTACCACCAAAAAATCATACAAAAATAATATTATAACTACAAAAGTTATATTATCAACATTTACAAAAAAAAACTACAAAACTAATACAAATGATAAATTGTGTGAAAACAACAAAAAATTCACTAAAATAACCATATTATACATTTAATAAAAATAAATACTAATAACATCCTACAAAAATAATATTATAAAAACATCTATCCAAAAGCGAACTGCTCCAATTCCTCAAAAGACTAGATCGTCAAATGCGGCACCTATAATTGAGCTATTTCTAGCTAAAACCAAATTCACAAAACCAACTCAATGCGACAAAAACATAAATTGCTTCATCAGGCAAGACAAGCACAGACTACTCAATTTACGATGAATGATGCGATTGAGATGGAAAGAGAACAGAAAGAAGCCAGGTCTAGAGGAAGAACCTTCGACGTGGGGGTCCCCAGGGACAAAACCACCCTGGATCAGCTGCTTGTCTAGCAATATAAAAGTATGCTCTGCGACAACAACAAACCATCGATCGATCCCATGGATCAGTTCTCAAGAGCAAAGTGATTCGTCAAAGAGGAAAGAAAGAAGGGGGAAAGGGGAATTAGGGTCGATTACTGAGGGGATCCTGGGTCCAGGAGCCGTGCATCTGGTACTCCTGGTGGAGGGTGAGGGGCTCGGAGGCGGTGGCGGCGAGGAGGGCGGGGTCCTGCATCCACCTGTGGTACGTGGGCACGTGCTCCCTCATGTAGGGCACCAGAATCACCTTCTCCCCTTGCAAGCTCCTCCCCACCGGCACCATTCCTCCCACTTCCTCCCATTCCCTCTCCCCGTCGCCCGCAAGTTTAGACATCTCCGGCTGGCGATGGAGAAACGGGGAGCGGAGAGAAGCGGAGGGACTCCCGAGTATGTTATGATTTCTACGGCATACACTCTTCTCGGAATCGATTTCGCGTACGATGCCACTTAAAACGAGATGGGCTCTCGACAAAGGGCGTTAATTTTTGGGCTAATTTTCGAAAAAAGAAATCACTGGTTTTTTTACTTTTTTTTTCGTTTTCATTTTTTTTTCTTCACCGAGTCTTTACTTTCTAAAATTCAAACGTTATTCCTCCTCACTTTTCCTTTCATCTTTTGCAACCGATTCTTTGTTTCTAAGGCATTTTATCCACACAAAAAAAATATTACTATTGATATTTTATCGAATGATATCCTCGTATTTATTTTTGCTTATGCTTTGTTTTCTATTTGAACGAAAATACTCTGGATTTTTTACTAAAATAAATTGATCATATATTCTATTTTAGAAATCGATTATTAATTATTATAAAATTTTTAAAATTAAAATAATAATACTAATCATCTCAGAATCACTAGAATATGATGTTAAGATAATAAAATACCCAATTTTTATTTTTAAAAAAATTTATGATATTTAATTATCAAAATTAATTTTTTTTAATAACATCTATGATCAAATAGTATCTATTATATTCAAAGTTTTTTAGTTAATTTTTTGCTCGTTTTAATATTTCCATATATTGTATGCTGAATATTGGACTAAAAAAGTATTAAAATATTGTTTAAGAATAAACTGTCTAAAATTTATGTTGAAATGTGTTGATATATAATTTAAGTTATTTTATAAACTTTTAATAATTTTATGTTACAGTTTGAATCTTATTTCTCAAGTTTTCCATCCTACAATAGTATCTTAAATTATCTGACTAATATTTTTGATGCAGTTTCAAATTTATTTGGATCGGTTTAGAATTTATTAAATCAAATCTGACCCAAAAAATATTAAAAACTGAAAAGGTAAGAAAAGAAAAGGACTCCTCATCCAAAATATAATAATTTACGATGGACTTCGTAGAATCCGAATAACAACATGACATGATATCCAATATAACCCATCCATAGTTTTGAAAGAATATTCATATTTACAGGATATATATATATATATATATATATATATATATATATATATATATATATATAGTAGCTATTATAATGAGATATGTTGTTGTTTGTAAGCATTCATATATATCAACATGATGATCTTCCTACCTGCATTGAATTAAAACACATTTGTTCGAGTGTAAATGTTGGACGTTGAAAGAGTCGTAGCTTAGAACGGCAGTGATACGTCGTCGCCGGTAATACCTTCCGAGAAGAGGCACATTTAATGAGCTTACAGCAGGAGACTCGACTTTCATGTTCTTGGATGACCAGATCGATCGTTTTAAGATGTTTGAGCCTTCAGATGATGATATCAACAAAGTCACCAAAAGGTAGCCCATCAACTGAGACCGCAGCCTTTGCCACTGAGAGAACGGCAATCAATCTCCATGTACTTTTTTCATCTCTTCCTTTGTCCCTTCATGACCAAAGGCCGATCCGTCATCACCATAGATCAGCCTTTAGCCTACTCACCTCGTCTTGTGCTGCCATGACCGTGCAGACCATCGAGAACTGTCGAGATCACGCCCTCTGCAAGATGAAATGCGTGCAGAACTTTACTAGTCTCCCACTCAAGTTTCATGAATCTATTTGAATGTTCAAGCATCTAATGGAACCATAATTCTTACCATTGTCTGTGCCTCAAACACTCCTTTACTTCAAGTTTTGTTAGACAAAGTCTGCAGAACGTTACATTTCGGTTCTGACCCCTAAACTTCCACTTGGAATAATAAATAACCATGCCAGGAGTTACTTACAAAAATTATTGACTCGAGTCCACTAGGCTAAACATAAATCACATATATTGAAACTAGACGCATCATTCTAAGATATCTTCAAATATAGAATCACTTCTGTCCAGAGAAAAAGATGTTGATATAAGAAAATACTAATTTAGAGAATGAACCAACAAACATAAACTCCAAAAAATTGTATCAGGTATATTTATATTGTTTAACATTTCTTCCACGAGAACATTCTGAATTTAAATAATTTTTTTTATTGGGTTAATTCAAACCCCTCTAAGACTCCTTTTACATATTCTTACATAAATCTATCAAGAAAACTCTGAAGTGCTCAAGGTATTTTTTTATACCTCTTCCTCATTAAGCTGTTCAAATACATAAAATATTTATATAGTAATCCAACTTTAATAGCTAAGGTTTTCTTTCTAAATTCCTTATCCTCTTATCATGGTTATCCCACTAATTTGTACTCTTTTTCATCCGAGTAATCTCACACCATTCTTAATGTATTCACGCTATTGCGCAATTCTGTGACTCTTCCCCTTTTATCGGTTTTATCGGTTGTCTATATTAGTACAATCGGTAATCTATCAAATTCGTTTCTCTCTTGGTTTTAATGACGTACCATTGTGTATTATTGGCGATTTCAACAATACTTTAGATGCTTGTGACAAGCGAGGCAAATGGAGTTTCTTGGTAACTCCATCTGTTCATTGTTTTAGGGATTTTGTGATAGTAATGGTTCTCAGGATATCAAATTTTACGGACCTAGTAGGTTCACCTTATCAAACATAAGGTTCTGCAAAAGTCTTGGTTCAGCTGGATCACACTTCTCCAAATGTGTCTTGCTTGAACCTGATTGGAAATTCTTCCATTTGTCATCTTACAAGATCTTGCTCCAACCACTATCCTCTTTTGTTTCGGATTCTTCATTTAAACCCTTCTCACAAACATTAATTTAAACCCTTCTCACAAACATTAATTCTATTTTTTTTAATTTTTGATCAACCATAGGGAGTTTCATAAAGTAATTAGGAATAATTGGTTTTGGCCTATCAACAACATGCAACCCAATTTTGCAACTAATCTTAGTTACCTTTGTGGGTATTTGTCCCATCGGATCTAAAATTGTTTGGATTGCCTTGAGGATGTTGAAAAACTTTGGATAGTATCACATATGCGGAAAGTAAAAACAAAAATTAGTTTCTCAAAATAATTTTATTAGATCATCGTGTGAAGATCGGGAGCGTAAAGCTCAAGGCACCAAAAACTGCATAAAGGATAGGAGTCGTTCTCACATAGGGGAACTCGTATATCCTCTAAGATCATAGATTCTAGTCCATAGATGAAGAAACTTTCACAAACGCCTCTCTAATAGTGATCCACATGATGGACGTAACAACAACACACCTCCTCGTGCAATACATTCTTTTCTCACGATCGTACACCACCATGCAATTACAAATAAGGAGGGACCAATCCCTTTTGCTATCCTCTCACACTAGAGGGGGCAATCAGTTGGAGAAAGAAATGGGGAGAAGATAAGGAGGGTGGTTAGGGGTCTAGCCTATAACCATTTTAGTCTTAACTCCTATTTATAGAGAGCCTCCCTTGACTAACCCTAATGGATCCTTCTTAGTGGGTATTGGATTCTCATCCAATAATCATTGACTTAATGGATATTGGATCCTCATCCAATAACTACTCTAAGTTCTACTAGATTTCTCCTAAAGATCCATTAAAATATGGGCTTATTTGATATCTCATATCTAAACTCTTCTATTTATTCATCATATGTGTATGACCCTCTAGGCCCAATACCAAGTTGGCTGTAAGTTACACCTATCAAAACTCTTTCTAACTCAGAACTCATTCTAACTTAGTGAATTATTGTTCCCATAATAATTCACTTAACTTATCAACTATAAACGTACTAGGCCAGTACACCTAATCCCGATAAGGGGGATCTAATCAATTGGACATGTTTGCCCTAAGTTATCATGTATCTATAGTCTATCATCCATCTAATATCTCAAAGATTGTATACCAAATATGGTGCTATCAGGCCTATGCGAAATCTTCAGAGTCTCACTCTAATCAGATTCTCTCGAAGAATTCCTTCTCTCTTAATCTGAATCTCATGCTTATCGGATTCATCATGATCTGATTGACCCTGGCTAGGGATTTGCATAAGTAAAAATATACGAGATATTCCTCTTATGATACTAAGAGTTGATGATCCTTTATTGACACTCAATTACCTTCGTAAGGTTGGCTACCATTTTGTTATAATCCCTTTTATTTTCTGAACTTTGAATAATATTTCATTAAGTTTATCTAGTCCAGTAAGAGTCACATATGGGCTTATTTGATATTTATTTATTTATTTATTAGAAGTCTAAGTCTTGATAGACTCAAGGGTAGAACTCTATAAATATGGATGTACCTATTTCTTTTCACCATCAATGAAATATTATTTCAGTCTTTTGACAAACCCTAGGAGGCCGATCCCCTCGAAGTGATCATCCCTTTTCTTCCTCTTCTATGATAAAACCAACTATAGGGTGCTTATTATTTGGTATCAGAGCAGTGATCCTCGGCATTCTCACTATAATTTCTCATGTCATTCATCGTCGCAACCATCATCATCTCAAAGAAAAAAAACAAAAAGGTTAAAGCTAGCAACATGCCCAACTAGCCACACCCTATCTTCCTCATGTGAGAAAGGGTCATCGTCGTTGTTTCCTGACCAGTGGACCACCCTCCTCATCGCTCCTAGCCTCAACGACCCTTCGTTGCTCTCAGCCCTCGACGACCTTGCTCCTAGCCATGCCACCATTATTGCCTCTTGACCTCGACAGCAACCTTCCCTCATCGCAGTGACTAAAACAAGGAAACTCCCTATGCCATCACCGTTGTTTCTTCCTCTTCTCCACCGGCATCGACAACAACTCCCCCAGCCTCAATCCCTGGCCGCTCATGATCCCTTGGCACTCTCTTCCCACGCAGTGATAAAAATAGGGCAGCAACCTTCCCTCCTCGTAAGGACCGAAACAAGGCAACTCCCTATGCCCATCACCATTATTTTCTTCCTCTTCTCCACCAGCATCAATAATAGCCCCCGCAGCCTTAGCCCCGACTACTTGCAATCTATTAGTGCTCTCACCCCACGCAGCGATAGAAATAAGACAACAAAAAAACACCCCCCACTGCCTCCTCACACCTTCTGCTATAACCACCAATTGTTGTTGCTTCCTTTCATAGTGAAATCTAGGGGTGACATCACATACATAGTAGAAAAACAAAAAGAAAAATCTTAGATTTTTATAAAAAGGTTTCATCGTCATGCGAAGATTGGTACATAAAAAACCCATGAAAATGAAAACTATGTGTGAGATAATTGTGTTACCTAGAGATATTGTATATCCTTGAATTCCTATAGATTTGTGGGAGATGATGAAGGAGGTCAACTATCCTCCTCTCTAGTAGATCCATATGGTAGGAGCTGCGAAGATACTCCTTGAATCATTGGCCAAATCTACACACCCTCCAAATAGGGGTTGCTTGCTTAGAAGGAGAAGGGGAGAGGAGAATATGAGGTGGTAGCCAAAAAGGCTTAGCCCATGGCCCTTTAGTTCTCTCCTATTTAGAGAGGTCCCTTATTAATTTAACCATAATGGATCCTACCCTATTGGGTATTGGATCTCCATCTAACTATCAAAACCTCTTAGATTAGTGGATCTCTACCTAATAATCTCTCATTAGTTCTTATTAGATCTCATCCATAGGATCCAATAATTCAAGGGCTTATTAGATGTCCAATAAAATAGGAGCTCCAATGGATATCTCATATCTGAATATTTACAAGTCGCAATATCTATCATATATGTGTGACGACCCTCTAGGCCTAATATCGAGCTGGTCGTGAGTCCTATTTATCAGAACTTTTTTTGGCTCAATAAATTATTATATTCATAATAATTTACTTGATTCATCGACTATAGACGTACTAGGCCACTACGCTGCAGTCCCCAAATAATATAGGGGAATCCAAACTTTTGGACCTATCTGTCCTTAATTATCGTGTACCTATAGTCCACTAGTCGGCGCAATAGTTCCACTCGTGGGCGCCTACGATCATACTTCAAAATCCATTAGTCGGTGATCTTAACGTCAAACCTGCTGCAATTCTCGATAGGCAAGGCCATCCGGACAGCAACCTTACTATTTAGGAAGTTATTATTAATGCCCGTGTCGATGAGAATAGTGATCGGTTATTGTTTGAGAAGGCCTCCAACTTTCATCGTTTGTGGGTTTGAGTAGCCGGCTAGTGCATGTACCGTAACTTTGGTCGATTGTAGCTCTTTTTCTGCATATTCTTCTTCATGTTCAAGACTCTCTTCTGGATGTTCAATGACCTTTTTTTCTATTGGTTCAATCATAAGAAGTCTCCTTTTACTACAACGATGCTCACGGCTCCATGGCTCGTCGCAATACCAACATAACCCCTTCGCATATCGCTCCCGAAGCTCTTCTCTTGTTAACCTCTTTGGTGTAGGGACTCTGTCGATAATAGGGGAGGGCTGAGGGCTTCAATATTGCTAGTCGAGGAGCAACCCTAGTCCTCCGAGCTTCATGGTTTAATTGCTCCTCTTGATGTCGTGCGAAAGAAATGGCTGCCATAAGCATGTACGGTTGTCGCACTTTAACTTCTCGGATCTCCGGCTTTAAGCCCTCAATGAAGGTCCCCAATAGCTGTTTTTGAGATTAATCATGAGTTTAATTAGATAACATTTCAAACCTAGTTTGGTACTCCTGAATGGTGGAGGTTTGTCGGATCTTTGCTAGTTGTCCGTCAATGTTCTCGTAATCGGTTGGCCTGAAGTGGATCAACAGTTCTTCTTTGAATTGTCAGCATGAGAGGACTCCATGAGTGTTTTCAAACCAGTCAAACCATTGTATAGCATCCCCTTCAAGATGTATAACCATAATTTTCACCATAGATGCGTCTGCGATTTTGTGGTACCAAAAATATCGCTCCGCACACGAGATCCAACCAATCGGGTCTTCTTCTTCCCATCTAGGGAAGTCTACTCTCATGCGTGGATAGTTAGGGTCGGTCATAGAGCCTCCCCTCCCTTGGAAGTCATCTCTTTGGGCTTGGTGTGATTGTTTAGAGCTCTCTCCTTGATGTGATTTCTTCGGGCTTAGTGGTCGGTCCAAACCGAGTTCAGTAAAGAGAGTCCGAATTTTATCCTTCATTCGCGCTTCCAAGGCTTCGAATTTAGCATTGATTATCTCCTTAGATACCATAGTATATGCCTCCAAATATGTGATATTAAGATCTCTCTTTTGTCGTTGAGTTAAAAGCATGTATAGGTTGAGAGAAGTGATGGTCGAAAGGGTTGATGGATTGGTGGATGTAGGCTACGGTTTAGGCTTATTTTGTTACTATTTTGGGTGCAGTTTGAAGGTGTGATTTGGTGGAGTTTTAGGGCTATGGATGAAAGTTTTGGATCTGTGGTAGATGGCAGCAAAGGTTTGATAGAAATCAGTGGAAGTTGCTGCAAGTATGTGCTATCTTGTAAGAGCAGAATTATCGTTGAAGAAATAGCGATTTTTCGATAAAATTTTCACCAAAAACTTGAGAGATTTAAGGAGAGAATTGATAGAAAAATCTCAGTTTATATGACAGTAAGGATGTTCAATTTAATCAAGAAATCTTTGGCAATATAATAGCAACAAAATTGGTGCAAGTTGCGATAGCAGAATTCTTATCGAAAAAATTTAATGGTTTGCGACGAAAATTTGTAGCAACACAAAATCATTTTTAGAGATGAATTTATTAATATATCAATACTAGATGGAAGCCAAGATAATCTATAAAGTGTATAAGAAATTTAATTCAAAAAAGATTGTAAATAGATGGGTTAAGGCAATAATATTCAGCTGAAATTTTCTACAGCACAGATTTTCAAGTGTAGCAGATTGGACATAAAAGATTAGTGATTTATATTAAGAATTTTTTGACGAAACCAAAGAAAAATCTACTTCAAGAAGTGTCAAAGCTATCATAAAAATTTCAGAGAGATTTGGATAGAAAAAATATTGTATCAAGATCAAACAAACAGTGCTACGCGGTTGAAATTTTACAATATAGATTTTCAAGTATAGGAGATTAGACGTAAAAGATCAATAATTTATATTGAGAATTTTTTAACAAAACTAAAGGGAAATCTGCTGTTAGCAAGTGTCAAAGATGTCATAAAAATTTCATAGAAATTTGAATTAAAAAAATATAGTAGTATGATCAAACAGATAGTGCTATGCGGTTAGAATTCTGCAATGTATCTTTCGTCGTAGAGATGAAAACTGTGACGAAAAGTTTATGTAGCAATATAGGAACAATTTTTTCGGTATTTTCGAATAAGGATAACTAAATTGTAGTAGCAGTAAGGTAGGAAACCAGAACCTGTTATAATTCACGGGGGGATCAAAGAATGATCTGCGGTGGTGGAGATGATGGTGGAATTTGGCGATGATCTTTTAAGCAATTGTGGGAATTGCTTTGGGCGACTGTGGAAGGGTAGCAAGATTCCAAGAACGCTGCTCTAATACCAGGTGTTAGAACCCTTGCAGATTCTAAACTTGGGGTTGATCTTTTTAGGGGATCGGCCTCCTTGGAATTCTATAGGGGTTCCTCCCTCTAAGTTGCTGCTCAAAGGCTACAGAAAAGATTAATCTATTACTTATAAAAAGAGGAGGAATATATGACTATTTATAGGGCTTCTAAACCCTAACTCCTAATAGGACTCCTACTCAAGACTCCTACTTCTAACCAACTCCTAATAGGACTTCTACTCAAGACTCTTATTCCCTTACAACTCCTAATTCTTCTCTAAAAAACAACCTCCTAACCCTAGTCGGCCTCTTCACCTCTTTAATAGGGGTCAGCTTAGGTAGGTTTTATATGAATGTCCCTCTCAATTAGGACTCTCCTAGCTAGAGTCCTAACAATATCCAAGAGTCTCTTCCACTCCAAGATGACTGAGGGGACACTGAACCATGTCCTAAATATGATTGAGTGGATATAGAAACTCATAGGTCTAGGAATAGTCCTAGAGGATAACTTGTGTTTGGATCCTATGCTTTAGTCCCTAACAGATTCCTTTTCACAGTTCATAATGAATTTTAATATGAATAAGCTTGAGATGACTCTCCATGAGTTCTCAATATGTTGAGGGAGGTAGAGAGTACTATCAAGAAAGAGAATCCAGTTCTCTATACTAATGAGATCATAAAGAAAAGGAAGGTAGAAAAATCCCTTAAGAAGGGCAAGGGTAAATCGGGTAAAGCAAAGTTGCTAAGAAGGACCCAATAAAGGACAAAAGCTAGTACTTCCACTATGGCAAAGATGGACACTAGAATAGGAACTACAAAGAGTACCTTACAAAGAGAGCGAAACAGAAGCTTGGAGAAGCTTCAAGTACATTCATGATTAGTTTCTATTTGTTAGATTCTTATGATAACACATGGGTATTGGATATCGGCAGTGCTTATAATATTTATAATTCATTGCAGACCCTGGTAAGACCTAGGAGATTGACGAGAAGCGAGATGGATCTCAAGATGGGCAATGGAGCAAAAGTTCCTATAGTGGTTGTTGGCGAGGTCACATTACATCTGCTTGGTATTTTATTCTTGCATTGGATGCATGCTATTTTATTCTTTCTATTATCAAAAATATTATTTCCCTTTCATGTTTAACAATTAGTAGATATAAATTAGTTTTAAGAATAGTAGTTGTTCAATATTATTAGATGATAAGATCATCACAAGAGAAACATTACATAATGGTTTATTTATGCTAGACACTACTCTACATATCATAAATATAAATGTGTCCAAGAGGAAATGTGATGAGGTGAACAGTGTATACCTGTGGCATTGTAGGCTAGGTCATATCTATGATAGAAGGATTCAAAAGGTACTAAAGGATGGATACCTAGATCCATTCGACTGTGAGTCATATGTAACTTTCAAGTCTTGCCTTTATGAAAAATTGATCAACTCTCCATTTAGTAGAACTAGAGAGAGAGTCACTGAGTTATTGAAACTCATATGTAGTGATATATGTGGTCTCATATCAACTCATGTCATAGGTGGTTATTCTAACTTCAGTACTTTTACTAACGATTTCTTAAGATATGAATAAATGTACTTAGTGAAGTATAAGTCTAAGGCCTTCAAGAAATTCAGGGAGTATAAGAATGAAGTAGAGAACTAGATTGGAAAGATTATCAAAACTCTTCGATTAGATTGAGGAGGTAAGTGTTGAAACTCAGATTCTAATGATAAAATCAATTGATGAATTAATGATCTAATCCACGTGTTGAGATAAGTGATGCAAGACTAACTACGATCATGAAAAATGTAAAACAATTAAAAAAGAATCGAATGTTGGGTCAGAGTCAATGATCAGGCATCGGGCCGGATGAATCAAGGGGATACACCAAAGGATCGAATAATGTAGTGAAAACTCACCAAGAGTTCGCCGAGAGTTCTCTGAAAGCTCGTCGGAAGATTGCCAAGAGTTCGCCAAAAGTTCACTGAGAGTTCAGTTGAACAATTGACATGTCAAACAACTTAGATTGCTCGTATCGTAATTGTTTTAGCCTTAACTATCATAGTTAGGACTTTAATTTGAGTTAGTTTTGGGAGAAATCTTGTTAACTCAATCAGGGGCCAATTGGACCTAAAACAAGATTGAATTGGGTCAGTTGGATGACCCATTCAGCTACTTGGAGCCACGTCAAGCTGTGGCACCGCTTGAGGCTCAGCCTCCCAAGTGGTCTGCACAGTGTACTACTGGTAGTTAATACTGTTAGGCGATGGTACCACAAAACCCTAGTCTTCGAGACTCTATCAAGTGGTCATACCACCTAGACCAGGTAATGGTACCACCTAATGTTAGTCTGCAGGTGATGGTACCATCCAATAATGGCGATGGTATCATTAGTACCCCGAAAACACGGGATGAGGCATTTTTTTGCTATATTTTTAAAGTCATTGGGGTCTATAAATACCCCACTCTTTCCTACATGAAAGAGCACAAAAGTGTGAACAAAAGTCTTGAGATTTTGGATTGTAAAAGTATTGAAAAATTGTTAAGTATCCTCCTCCTTCTCTTTAGCTTTGTGATCATTCTAAGAGACGTTTGAGGTTTGTAAAGGTTGTCTCTAAAACCTGTGAAAAGGAGAAATTGTAAGAGGGTAGTTGATCTTCGTCCATTGAAGGATGACTATTACTATATGTCGGCAGCCTTGATAGAAGAGGAATTGGGGAGTGTATATAGGTCACGACAAACGAACCACTATAAATTGTAGGGAAATCTAGGGGTGACATCACATGCGCGACATAAGAACATAAAACAAAAATTCTTAAATTTTTCATAAATTATTTCATCATCATGCAAAGATTGGTGTGTAAAATCAAAAATTATGTATATAAAAGATTGTGTTTTACCTAGGGAGATCGTATATCCTTGAATACTTGTAGATCTGTAGAAGAGAATGAAGGAGGTCAAGCGTCCTCCTCTTTAGCGGTGATCCACACAGTAGAGCTGTAACGATGCTCCTTAAATCTCTAGGCCCGCTATCCGAGGAGGAGAATGGGAGAGGAGAATAGGAGATGACAACCAAGAGAAGCTCTAGCCTCCGAACCTTTGGTTCCCTCCTATTTATAGAGGCCCCCTATCAACTTAACCTTAATAGATCTAGCCCTATTGGGTATTGGATCTTCATCCAACTACTCAAGTCTTTTAGATTAGTAGATCGCTATCCAAGAATCTCTCATTAACACTTATTAGATCTTATCCATAGGATCCAATAATTTAGGGGCTTATTGGATATCTAATAAGATAGAGGCATCGATGGATATCTCATATCCAACCTCTACTTATCGCAATGCCTACCATATGTATGTGACCCTCTAGGCCCAATATCGAGCTGGTCGTGAGTCATACCTGTCAGAACTCCTTTTTGTTGAATCTCGTATTTTGATGATGGAAACCAATTGATAATTGTTTATGATTTAATATACATTTTGAGTGACGCAGGATGCTTCTATCAGGATGAGACAATTAAAGCAGGAAGAATTATATTGGGCCGGAGGAACATGTTAGAAGATTGGACGTCGGGTTAGAGGATCGGTCGACATATCGATAGAAGGCTTCGGGCATCGGGCCAAGAAGAGTGGATATTGTGCCAAGGATATCGGAGTTGCGGAGTCAACTAGCCGATTGGGTAATAGGCCACAAGAGAGGACGATGCGCCGAATAATTGGACGAAGCGTCGAGGGACCAATGACATGCCAAACAACATGCTTAATGCTTAGTATTAATTGTCTAGATCAAAGTGTGTTTTTTACATGTACAGGATTAACTACGATAGCAAAGCATGAAGCAAAATGAAGTCCCGAAGTCAAGGACGTGATTTCGTTGGGAGTTCGAGAGTTCGTCGGAAGTCCGAACGTTCGTCGGAAGTTCTGGCAGAACTAGCCAAGAAGTCTCGGAGCTTGCTAGAGAAGCTCATCGGAATTCACCAAGAAGATCATCGTGAAGTCCAGGAGCTTGTCGGGAGTCCGCCGGAACATCACCGAGAGATCGTCAGAAGTTCGTCGGAAGATCGTTGGAAGAAACCAAGACATAGGGACTTGATTAGCTTAGCAAATGTCTTAAGAATCGTAGTTAGCACGTAATTGGGTTTGGATTTGGGCCAACCCAATTAGGGGTCAACTAGGCCAATGTAAGGACTGTGTTGGGCCTAATAAGATGCCCAAATAGTGCCCCAAGAAGTCTCACCATCGTGGCACAATCTTCGAGATTATGTCAAGCTATAGTACCGCCAGTTTAGGCGATTGTACCGCCCTTAGTAGGGTGCCAAGTGGTGGTACCGCTAGTCTGGGCGATGGTACCACCTAGGGCAGTATCATTGTCAAACTGACACTAGGCGGTGGTATCGTCCAGCGTAGGCGATGGTAGCACCCGTGCCCGGGAAACCCGAGATGGAAAAGTTTTAGGCTCCAAGTTTGAATTAATTTGAAGCCTATAAATACCCCTCTCATCCCTGGTTAACAAGCACAAGCACAGAGTATTTCTGTAAGAGGAGAGTGAGTGCTTGTGAGGGTTGTCTCCTAAACCCGAGAAAAGGAGAAGAGGGGTATAAAAGGTGGTTGGTCTTCGCCTATTGAAGGAAGACCTCTAGTGGACACTGATGACCTCGTCGGAGGAGGAAGCCGCAAGTGGATGTAGGTCACATTAACCGAACCACTCTAAAATCTGGTTTGTATTTGTTTGAGCAATTTACTTTAACTACAAACTTCCATACTTGTTCTTTACATCCATTACTCTCTTACGTATGCTTTCAAAGTATTAACTTTACGTAAAGGTTTTACGTTGGAAACGGTTTTAATCGAAATGAAGTTTTTGAAGATGTTATTTTACCACTGCACTAATTCACCCCCCCTCTTAGTGCCGCTCTTGATCCTAGCAATTGGTATCAAAGCCTTGTGATTTCTCAGTTGGTTTAACACCCAAGAGAAATGACTCTTTATGGCTTTCAAGAGGGTCACTCTCTCATTCGTCCTCTCTTTTTCAATGGGATGGACTACACTTATTGGAAAACTCGAATTAGAGTTTTCTTGCTTTCTTTGGATTTGAACTTATGGAACATTATCGAATCCGATTTTAAAAGGTCTTTTCTTTCGATGAAAGATTGGAATGATTTGGAGAAGAAGATGTTTTCTTTAAATGCTAGAGCTATGAATGCTTTATTTTGCACTTTAGATAAAACTGAGTTTAATCAAATTTCTATGTGCAAAATGGCTTTTGACATATAACACACTCTCAAAATCACACATGAAGGCACTAGCAAAGTTAAGAATTCTAAAGTTAATTTTTTAATACATGATTTTGAACTTTTTTGAATGAAACCAAGTGAGACTATTGGAGACATGAACACCCATTTTACGGATGTCGTCAATAGTCTAAAAGGACTTGATAAAAGTTTTTCGAATTTTGAACTTGTTAATAAGATTTTAAGATCCCTTCCAAAAAGTTGGGATCCAAAAGTAACGGTAATACAAGAGGCTAAAAACCTAAACAATCTATCACTTGAAGAACTAATTGGGTCTTTGATGACCTATGAAATGATTAATGTAGCACATGATGAACATGATGAACAAAACCACCTTCCAAAGAATATGAAGGATTTGATACTTAGAATATTTGAAGACCACTCAAGCATAAGCTCAAGTGATGGTGAACATGAACTTGAACTCACAAAGAAATTTTAAAAATTAATAAAATAAAAATTAAAGAACAAAAAGAACATAACTACTTACTTTGAACACAAGAAGAACACAAATTTGGATGAATCGAGCTCCTCCGAAGATGAGGAGAAAATCAACAAAGGCAAGGTGGTAAACTACGCCTTAACGGCTTTCAACGATGAGGTAATTGAAACTCTCTTAATTTATTTCGAAATTACATGATAATTTTAATGATGTATTTTCTTTTTTTATTTATTTATTTTAAAAAAAATTATTTTTTGAAAATTATATGTTTAATAATGATATAAAAATACAAAAAATTAGGAATCATGTTTATCATGCTAGTAATTTTGAAAATAATCATGAAAATTGCTTGTGTTATGTTAAATGAACAAAATGTTAGATTTAAATCTAATGATCCTATGCATGTTTTTTCAAGAATAAATTATGTGTATCTTGATGATTTCTGAATTTGAATGAAATCATGCTTGATATCTTAATGAAAATATTATAAAGTTTGATATCATGTTTAATGATGATGCATGACTTTTGTATAGAAAACTAAGCATGAAAAGTTGATTTACCTAAAAAGAAAAATGCTTTATGAAATCAATTTTGATGATGCATAATGATGTAATTATGTACTAAAAATATGAAATATTTTGAAACCATGTTTTGATGTCATGCATAATAATCATGCATAATAAATTTTAAAATTATGCATGATGATTTTTAAGTAATATATGGTTTATTGATCTTGATGGATTTTATGACGAAATTTATTTTTTTTTTGGCATAAAAAGGACAAAGGCATGCTTATATGAAACAAACTAAAAAGAGGAAAGCTTTATCTTAGAAAATTTTCTTTACTTTATCAATTTTTCCAAAAAGGAGATTAATGAATCCATTTGTATCATTTTTACGAATCTCTTGGACTTTGAAAATGATTTTGATGATTTAAATTTGAATAATTTTTTATCAAAATCATGATCTTGATTTTTCGTGATTTATAACTTGAAATTGTTTATGAATCAAGATCTTTTTTTTTTTGAACTCCCATGTTTCTTTTTGTCATTTACAAAAGAGAAAAATTATCCAAATGAATCATGGATGTTCTTTCGGTATTCATGAATTGATTATAACTTGAAAGATTTGTTATGAATTAATATTTTTTATTAATCGTTCTCGTACGATTATACTTGTTATCTTCTTAAGAGGAGATTTTCTAAATGAATCTTGATTTTTTCTTATGAGTTCTTGGATTTATTACTTGAGATTTTTTTTTAATCAAGATCTCTTCTTTGTACACCTATGATTTTTTCTTGGTATTTTATTTAAAGAAGAGATTTACTATATGAATCATGTCTTTTGGTATTTAATTGGTCTTATCCTTAATGATATGATTTCCTTGTATTTATGGCTTGTATGCCTTGAAATGATTGAAATATTTTACACCATCATGTTCTTCCCTTCTTCTTTCTTGTTTACAATGATAAAATGGGGAGAAGTTTTGATCATGCATGGTAGGATGTAATTTGACAAAATTAATATCATCATGATTTGAAATGCTATGATTTGTTACCAAAATGATATATCATGAATGCTTTAAATGATGAATGTTTGGTATCATGATCAAAATATTGATAAATGTTTAAAAACTTTAATTTTTAGTATCATGTATAATATGCTCATAATGATGATTGATTTATTTTTCGATATCATACATGAAAAATGAAATGTATGATTTTAAAATTATGCATGTTTTAATTTGAATATATAATAATGCACAAATAAGATTAATATTTATCTTTGTCATGATTTAGAAATTGTTGAAAAGGGAAAATAATTACAACATTGTATTCTTCCCTTCTGGTTGACAATGACAAAGGGGGAGCAAAACATGCTAGAAAGCAAATTAGCTAGTTTGCACAAGTCAAGAAAGTGCAAAAACTTGCTTATTTTCTTGCACATCGAAAGAGAAGATGCAAACGTAACACTTGCTAAATTATTTGCTTGTTTCATGTAAAACATTATATATTGCTAGCCTGCATATTGTAAAATAATGTAAAATTTTGCTAGCTTGCACTTTGCAAAAGAAGCAAAAATGACACTTCTCAAAAGAGAAGAAAGAGCTTGCT
Source organism: Musa acuminata AAA Group (assembly GCF_036884655.1). Taxonomy (NCBI): domain Eukaryota; kingdom Viridiplantae; phylum Streptophyta; class Magnoliopsida; order Zingiberales; family Musaceae; genus Musa; species Musa acuminata. Next base: position 32,007,881 of record NC_088338.1, on the reverse strand, counting down.
GTCTTGAACATCACTAGCTTGCCTATCTCAAGAAGCAAAACTCGCAACTTGCACATTGCTAAAGGAAGCAAGAATGGCTAGCTTGCACACTTCAACAAGAAATGCTATCTTGCGATCTCAACCAAAAGTGCTATCTTGTCTATCTCAAGAAGCAAAATATGCTAACTTGCACATCTAGCAAAATTGACAAATTTGTATATTTCAAGAAGCAAGAGTTGTCTTCTTGAACATCTCAAAACTACTAGCTTGCATGTTCTAAAATATTGTAAAATTTGCTAGCTTGTATGTTATAGAACTTGCTATCTTGCTACCTTGCATATCTATGATGATAGCAAAATTGCATAATGATAAAATTGGATATTATATTTATCATGCAATGAGTTGAACTTGTATTTCCAAACATTATCTTACTACTTAGCTATTAGCGAGGTCACCTACATTTGCTTGGTAGAGCTATTATTGAGAGGGGAGGTCACCTTACAGCATACCTTCTTAATAGAGTCCCAACTAAGTCAATAGTATCCACACCATATGAGATATAGAAAGGGAAGAAGCCTGATCTTAAGGTTGTTAAGATTTAGGACTGCCCTGCCTACATTAAAAGACAAAACCCCGATAAGTTGGAATCGACAACGGAGTAGTGCAAGTTCATGGGATACCCAAGGAAACTTATGGGTATTATTTCTATCATCCTTAGGACCAAAAAATCTTTATATCCAACAGAGCAGTGTTCCTTGAGAAGGAACACATTCTTAGCAAAGACAGTAAGTGCATGAGAGAGTTGAGTGAGGTTGGAGAATCTAGCTCAAGTACTACTCCACAACCTGAGTCTATTCAGGTACCTAACACACAAGTTCCAATTTTACGTAGGTCCGGTAGAGTATTCCATCCTCTTGAGAGATATGTGAGATATATTAGAGGAGAGGATGTTGAGGATATTGATCCTCAGACATACGAGGAGGCTATTATGAGTATATACTACCGAAGCAAGAAGCCATAAATTCTGAGATGAATTTTATGTACTCTAATAAGGTTTGCAACTTAGTTTATGCACTCGAGGGTATTACACCCATTGGTTGCAAGTGGATCTTTAAGAAGAAGATCAGAGTAGATGGAAAGGTAGAGACCTATAAAGCAAGACTAGTGGCTAAAGGTTATCATCAAAGGCAAGCTGTTAACTATAACAAAACATTCTCACCCGTAGCCATGCTAAAATCTATCTGAATTCTATTAGTTATTGCAGCACACTATGATTATGAGATCCGGCAAATGGACGTGAAAACTACGTTCCTCAATAGCAACCTCGAGGAGGATGTGTATATGATACAACCGAAGGGATTCATGTCCAAGGATAGTCCAGATAAGATGTGTGTTGAATCTCATATTTTCATGATGAAATCAATTAATAAATTATTTAATCTAATCCATATGTTGAGATAAGTGTACAAAATTAACTACGATAGTAGTAAGGTATAAAGCAAATGTTGAGTTGGAGTCAAGATCGAGATTTTGTTGGGAGTTCGAGAGTTCGTTGGACGTTCGAAAGTTCTAGCGGAATTAACCGAGAAGTCTAGGAGCTTGCCAAAGAAGCTCCTCGGAACATGCCAAGAAGATCGTCATAAAGTCCAGGAGCTTGCCGAGAGTTCGCTGGAACATTGCCGAGAGATCATCGGAAGTTTATCGAAAAATCGTCGAAAGCTCACCAGAAGAACAATTGACATACCGAACCAAGATTGCTTAGCTAATGTCTTAAATTATTATATTTAGACTTTAAGTTAAGTTAGGATTGGGAGGTAATCCCACTAACTCAGTTAGGGGCCAACTAGGCCCTTAACAGGGTTAAATTGGGTCAGTTGAATAGCTCATTCAGCACCTGAAGTCACGACCGATGATGGCACCGCCAGGACCAACGATGGCACCGCCTTGTCACGGACAAACTTTGAAACAGGATGTTTGATGTAATGCTTATATCTGTCCGTGTCTGTTGGCATGTTCATGCCTTGTAAAACATGTAGAGGGGCAGCCGAAGGCTTATAAGTCCCATTTTAGTTGGGTTGGTGGCCTCTTTAGGCTTGTAAATAAAGGTTGTGTCATGTGGACACGTGCGAGAGCTTTTCGGTCTGTAATGGACCATTTTACCCTTTGTTGTGCCACTGTTCAGAGCTTGTAAAGTCTGTTTGTAATTTGCATTGTCTATGAAGTGTTTTTCGGACATGTTTGCTTGTGGATCCCGTTTGAGGCGTTCTCTCTAACCCGTTCTCTCTTTTGATGGTCCTAAGGGACAATGGGAGGCTTCGGGGAGGCTGACCTTTGCGGACGGACACGCAAGGGTGCCGCACGACTTAGGCAAAACCAGCTAAGTCCGTGTCATATGGTATCAGAGCGGGACAAGCACTCATAGAAACACTTAGCATGCAAACGTGGGGGACCTAGCGGGGCTGCGTTGAGGGCAGTCAGCACACGCGCGACCGTTTGGGGGAAAACGGGCATGGAGATGTAGGGAAAAGAGTCGCTTAGAGGAGCGGGCATCTGAGATTGGCATTCACAGGAATGGCCAACCCTTCGCGCAAGAGGCACCACGAGAACAGGCAAGCTTGGAAGAATTTGGAGCGCACAAAGGTTGGGATGGCTGAGTTTGAGCTACGGCTCAACGTTGACAACTATACTTGATGGTGCTCTAGGCAAGCGAGGCGCTTGGCAAGAATGAGACCATCCAAGGTGGAATGAGTTGCTCAACGACCAAAAGAGTTAGGCCAAAGCTCACAGAGGTGAGAGGAATTGCTAACTCGAAGAATTTGGTACTCATGCAGGGGCTTGTATGCGGACGATGGAATGTCCGTGGCCATCCCAAGGCGGCCGAGACTCGGCGCCATGGAGCATTGAAACTTTCTCTTTGGCATGCGAAGGATACGTCCGGAGGAGGTTGAAGTGTGCAACGAGTTCAGCATGTTGCTAGACCTTGAGGGGTGCAGTGGGGGCTGTATTGACGGGGAGTCGCAATCTAGCAAGTGCGTTTGCAGGAGGCAGAACAATGCACAGTTTGTTCAGCAGATCGGAGTAGTCCAAGGGGATGGGGGTCTCCGAAACGAAGAGAGATGTTGCTCCAACGGGATAGTTATCCAGGAGGGATAAGTCTCGGCACTCCAGAGGGAGAATCATGTGAGACGGACTTCACATGTTGAGGAGGAGTACCTCACAAACAACAACTCCACGAAGCTCGATGGACTGAGCAAGCGGCGAGGAGTCGTCGCATGATCTCGCTCGAGAGAATGCATTGGTGGATGCATTGCGAGATCAAGTGGGGGAGCGACCTGAAGCAACTTAAATGAAGGCACACTTGGAGTCGATGTGGAGATCGGACTCAAGGGAGGGCTGACCCGTGGAATGGTGGGCGCGAGGGCCACCATCGACTCAATGCAGAAACGAGGAGCGGAGCAACTTGGGTGTAACTTGGCGAAGTACCCAAGCCGTATGAAGGGAGCCAGCAGAGAAGTTGGAACATGGAGCAGAGGCACAGTGCTTTTCTTAGACAGAGGTCAAGGACATGAGCTCTTGCAGAGGCAAGAGCAGGATCATGTTGTTCCATGGGTCCTTCATTCTGACGGAGTGGACTCATCTTGCATGGTGCCAAAGACGAAGGGAGCTTCGGGGCACATGCACCTTATCTCGGAGGAGCATTTGATGAAGGAACTAAGGCGACTCAATTTGCGGAGGCGAAGTTGAGTTCAGAAGGCCTTAGCACGGGGCAAGAGGACGCAGAGGCGGGTACTCTTGAAGAATATGCCACAGTGTTGCCATTCGAGTTGCTAGGAAGGAAGCGGTGCGCAGCAGAGATTGTGCTGGTAGGGGCAGAGGCCCAGGATCCAGGCAATAGTGCACAAATTACAGCGAAGTCGGCGGACTTCGGGAGCTACTAGGCGACGGACTGTCCTAGAGCGGTGCTTCATCTAGGTGTGACCCAAGAGTGGGTGGATGAAGATCGATTGCCAAAGGAGCGAACAAAATCGAAGGTGGAGGAGACCCTGCGATGTATTGGCAGAGGCCACACAGCGGAGGGTTCACAATTCGAGTTTATTCCACAAGGATCAGAATGCAATGGAGATGTCACCAGGAGGCGACATGGTGCAGCGGATCGTGGTGGAACAGTTCGATGGCAATGCGATACACACGACCTTGTCCCGTGAGGGATGAGATCATATGGAGGTATGATCGGGAGCTACTGGGAGCTCCGCTTTGGTGAACAACACGACGGCAAGAAGGGCTATGGATTCAAGGAGTGAAGGCCATGGTACCGCAGAGGCGGGTCTTCCGGGCGTGCACCGAATTTTGCATCGGATGAAAACCTTGGTCATCAGCATATGGGGGCTGGGTTCCACCAAGGGAAAAGTTCGTATGCAAGTACCAGGGAGTCCCATGGGAGGGACTTGATCATGCAGAGGTATGATCGAAGCAGCTGGAGAGTTGGACTGCTCCAGAGCTCATATTCGCTTAAGGGAGCCCGGCAAGTCAGAGGACAAGGCCGAGTAAGCGAACGTTGCTACCAAGGAAGCTATGGAGAACAGAATCGGTGCAAACCCTACAATGCGATGGCAGAGGCCATGCATGGGAGTTGCAGTCTGTCTTTCCATCGACCAAACAGACTGCTTGGAGAACACAGAGGTGTTGAAGCAGGGGGTCGAAAGGGGCGAGGAAGCGACGATGAGTCCAGAGGGACTTAGCTACCCAAAGTCAAGCAATCAGTTAGAATGGAGGTGGACTCAGAGGAGTGCCACGGAGACATCTCTACTGATCGTGAAGAAAAGGGATGCAGATGCGAGGTGACGGATAGTAGGGCCATGGGCATGGCAGCGCCATGGTACCGCAGAGGCGGGACTTCCGTCAAAGTCATTGATCCCTTGCTCTCACGGAGGGAGAGCGCTTGGTCGTGAAAGGGGCCGAGGAGGTGGAGCATGCAGAGGCAATCTCCAAGTACCGGGACAAGGCTGAAGGGCAGAGGCCGAGGAACTTCGTAAGACCGGTGTCAGTGTGCTTCTCATCAAGATAGCCGTAAGTGAAGGACTTCGGGTCATGCAAGAGTGCACGACCAAGGAACGAAGTAAGCAGTACGCGGTGCTGTACCTTTGCTACTCAGTGAGTAGGCGGCAGGGTTGATGGAGAAGACGGTACAATCCCAGAGGCGACCTCATCTATCAGAGAATTACTCCAAGTTGGGGTGAAAACTTCCCGCATTCCAGAAGTTCGATGGCATTGAGAAGGTGAATCACAGTAGCTAACTCAACGCAAGGAGTGCAAACACTTCAAGTGCTTCAGAAGTGTGAGCAAAGAGCAGGCGAAGGCCAGTAACCAGCTCGATGCATGAAGTACAACCTCGAGGAGGCGAGCGAAGTCAAGTAACCTTTGCCTTCTCAACTCTTAAGAGAATGGGCGAAACCGAGTACCCCAATTCTCTTATCCATCCAGCAGAGGAGCTCTGCACAAGTTCAAAGACCCTTCGAAGATAATGGAAGACAATAGTTGTCAAATCCTCACCAACGGTGATCAGTGCTACTGAGAGTAGATTGTCCGCTTCATTTCCCAACGAAATGCCAATCGAAAGCGGAAGTGATGCGAACCTACTTGGATGTGACAACTAACTGAAAGAAGAGTCAATGAGTAGATTTTGTGGAGGAAGGACCCAAAACTTTAGAAGTTTGCGAGGCGATGCTCGTTAAAGCTCCAACAAGCATCCACCCAGTTCAAGCAGCATGTGGAAATTCTGAGAAACTGGCGCAGTAAGGATGGTCTTTTCCTTCATTTGGTGGATCCGCAGGAATCAACGAGGATCAACACAACTCAGCCAACCCCACACCAGAGTCAGAGTCATTGGCGAGTTGAAGCAGCATGGCGGATCAAAGGTTCGACTACTCAAAAATAGCAGCGGAGAGCAGCTGGGAGCCAGGAGGCGCATTGCAGCTGGAGCGGAAGATTGAAGACTCAGCAAAGGTGAAGAGTTGCAGTGTTCACAAAGGCTTCGACGAGGACGTCGAAGGGATAAGTGGGGGAGAATGTCACGGACAAACTTTGAAACAGGATGTTTGATGTAATGCTTATATCTGTCCGTGTCTGTTGGCATGTTCATGCCTTGTAAAACATGTAGAGGGGCAGCCGAAGGCTTATAAGTCCCATTTTAGTTGGGTTGGTGGCCTCTTTAGGCTTGTAAATAAAGGTTGTGTCATGTGGACACGTGCGAGAGCTTTTCGGTCTGTAATGGACCATTTTACCCTTTGTTGTGCCACTGTTCAGAGCTTGTAAAGTCTGTTTGTAATTTGCATTGTCTATGAAGTGTTTTTCGGACATGTTTGCTTGTGGATCACGTTTGAGGCGTTCTCTCTAACCCGTTCTCTCTTTTGATGGTCCTAAGGGACAATGGGAGGCTTCGGGGAGGCTGACCTTTGCGGACGGACACGCAAGGGTGCCGCACGACTTAGGCAAAACCAGCTAAGTCCGTGTCAGCCTGGGACTCAATCTCCCAGGTGCTTTGGGTGATGGTACCGCCTAAGCTAGGCGATGATACCGCTGGTAGTTAATATTGTCAGATGGTGGTACCGTCAAAGCTCGATCTCCGAGCTCTGTCAAGCAGTCGTACCGCCCAGACTAAGTGATGATACCTCCTAGTGTCAGTCTGCAGGCGATAGTACCACCGAATAATAGCGATGGTACCGCTAGTACCCTGAAATCCAAGGATGTGATAATTTTTTGCTCCAATTCTAAAGCTATTAGGGCCTATAAATACCCCACCCTTTTTTGCATGAAAGGGCACGAAAGTGTGAACAATATCTTGAAATCTTTAAGTGTTAAAAGTATTGAAAAAGTGTAAAAAGTCCTCCTCCTCCCTTTTTAGTATTATGATCATTCAAGAGAGGTGTGAGGCTCGTAAGGGTTATCTCCTAAACCCATGAAAAGGAGAAAGCACTGTAAAGAGGTGGTTGGTCTTCATCTATTGAAGGAAGACCATTAGTAGATGCCAGTGACCTCAACGGAGGAGGAATCAGAAGTAGATGTAGGTCACAATGACCGAACCACTATAAATTATAGTTTGCATTACTATTATTGTCATTTACTTACTTTGCAATTGCTTCACTTCCTCCTTACTTAGCTTTCACTACCCTTACGAATAAACATGCTTTTAAGTTATCTTCTGATATCGGTTTTTAACATATGAAGATTTTTAAACTAACGTTTTTATCCGCTATACTAATTCACCCCCCCACCCCCCCCCTCCCTTCTTAGTGCCGACTAGATCCTAACAATTGGTATCAGAGTATGGTTACCCTCGATTTAGTTTAAAACCCAAGAGAGATGACTTTTGCCGACAAATCAAGAGGGTCATTCTATCACTCATCCTCCCATGTTCAATGGGACGAATTATATATATTGAAAAACTAGGATGAAGATCTTCTTAATTTCTATGGATTTCGAGTTGTGGAATATCATTAAAAATATTTTTCAAAAGTCTTATCTTCCAATGAGCGAATAGAATGAATTAGAAAAGAAAACTTTCTCTTTGAATGCCAAAGCTATAAATGCTTTGGATAAAAATGAATTCAATCAAGTTTCTATTTGCGAAACGACTTATAACATTTGGCATACACTTGAATCACACACGAAGGCACAAGTAGAGTTAAGGAGTAAAAAATTAATCTTTTGGTTCATAGTTATGAATTATTCTGCATGAAACTAAGTGAGACTATTAGAGATATGTACACCCGATTTACGAATGTCATCAACAGTCTAAAAGCCTTTGGTAAAAGTTTTTCTAATGTTAAACTTATTAACAAGATACTAAGATCCCTTCCAAAGAGTTGGGATCCTAAAGTACCTGCTATTCAAGAAGCAAACGATTTGAACAACTTTCCACTCGAATAACTTATCAGATCCTTGATGACCTACGAGATGTTATGTAATGCACATGAAGAACATGAGAACAAACTTCCAAAGAACATGAAGGATTTGGCATTTAGAACTCAAGAAGATCATTTGAAAGAAAACTCAAGTGACGATGATGATGACGACTTAGCACTTCTAACAAGAAAATTCAAAAAATTCATAAGAAGAAATAAAACTAAAAACAAAAATAAACTAAAAAAGGATCAAATCATTTGCTACGAATGCAAGAAGTCAGGACACTTCAAAAGTGAATGTCCCCAAGTGAAGAAGAAGCAACCAAAAAGAAAGAAAGCGCTTAATACAACTTGGGATGACTCAAATGCATCCGAAGAAGAGGAGCCAACTAACAAAGAGCAAGTTGCTAACTATGCATTGATGGCATATAACGACGTGGTAAGTAACTCGATCGAAGCTTATTTATCTTTTGATGAATTATTAAGTGCTTTTCATAATTTATTTGATGAATATAAATTAGTTAATAAAAAGTATAAACTATTAAAAAAGGAGCATGCTTCTCTTGTTAGTGATTTTGATAGATTAAAAATTGAGCATGATGATAATTTAGCTCCTTGCACAAAATGTGATGAATTAGAAACGCTTAAAAAGGATAATTTACAACTACATGAAACCTTAGAAAAATTTGAAATATGTAGCAAATCTCTAAACATGATCCTTGCAAGTAAGAATCATGTTCATAGAAGAGATGGAATCGACTTTGTGAGTAACACTTATAAAACCCAACTATCTTTGTTAAAGGCCCAACTTTGCATGTTTCACCCCAAAACAAATACAACTTTTGTTACAAATTTAGACATGTTACTTATAAATGTCCGTTTAAGAGATATAGTCTACACAAATTGATTTGGATTCCTAAAGGAACTGTAAAGAACTCCATGCAAAATAATAAGTTGAGTCGATCGATTTTTGAGGCACCCAAGATCAAATTGGTACCTAAAAATCATTTTTTTTTGTAGAAACATTTACCATCACAAGCTAGGAGTAAGAGATGCTACCTTGATAATGGATGCTCAATGCACATGACCGAAGATCCATCTTATTTCTCTAAGCTCATTAGCCTAGATGAAGGGTATGTCACCTTCGGAGGCAACAACAAAGGTAAAATCATTGGCAACAGAACTATAGGTAACAAATCTAACTTTTTGATTAAAGATATGTTATTGGTTGATGGTTTAAAGTATAATCTTTTGAGCATTAGTCAATTATGTGATAAAGGATATGTGATTAAATTTGAATCCAATGCTTGCATTATTGAATAACCACACAAAAACATCTCTACGATTATCCTAAAATAAAATAATATATATATTAATGACATTGATGATCTTTGTAATGAAATATATTTTTTGATTTTGAATGATGATGCTTGGCTTTGGCATAGGAGATTAGGTCATGCTAGCATGAAACTAATCTCTCAAATCTCATCCAAAGAACTTGTAAGAGGTATTCCTAACATTAGGTTTGTTAAAAATAGTGCGTGATGCTTGTCAACTAGGAAAACAAATAAAAGATAGTTTCAAACCAAAGAATCATATAAGCACCTTTAGACCATTGCAATTGATCCACATGGATTTGTTTTGACCAATTGATACATCAAGCCTAGGAGGTAGCAAATACTCCTTTGCTTTAGGTATTTTCTAAGTTTTATAAACTTGTTCAAAATGAAAAAGGCTTTATGATTTCATCAATTCAGAGTGATCACGGTGGTGAATTTCAAAATCATGATTTTAAAAAATTTTATGAATCTAATAGGTATAACCATAATTTCTCTACTCCGAGAAATCTTCAACAAAATGAAGTAATATAAAGGAAAAATATAAATTATAAGAAATGACAAGAACTATGTTAAACGAACATAGCCTACCCAAATATTTTTGGGTCGAAGCCAATAATATGGCATGCTATGTCATGAATAGGATTCTAGTAAGACCATTATTTTTCAAAACTTCTTATGAATTATGAAATAAAAAAAACCCAATGTTTCATATTTTAAAGTTTTCAATTATAAATGTTTTATCTTGAATAAAAAAGATGCGTTAGGAAAGTTTGATACAAAATCCGATGAAGGTATTTTTCTTGATTATTCTTCTATTTCTAAAGTCTTTTGTATCTTTAACAAAAGAACTTTAGTTATAGAAGAGTCTATTCATGTTGTCTTTAATGAAGTTTTTAAATTTAAGAAAAATAATTTTGATGATGATCTTAATTTTGATACTTTGAATTTAAATGAAACCCTTCCTCCAACTAGCAACTTGGGTGTATATTCTTCCGTAACATCGTTACCCAAGAAATGAAAGTACGTAGATGCTAATCCTAAGGAGCTAATTGTAGGAGACACATTAAAAGGAGTTCAAACTCGTTCTTTTCTTAAGAATTTTTGTGCTAACGCTGCTTTTCTTTCTCAAATTGAACCTAAATGCATTAACGAGGCCTTGAAAGATGATTCATGGGTTATCGCGATGCAAGAAGAGTTGAACCAATTTTAGAGAAATGAGATATAGGAGCTTGTTCCGAGACCTTGTGACCATTTAGTTATTGGTACTAAATAGGTCTTTAGAAACAAGTAAGATAAATTTGTTATCGTGGTTAGAAACAAGGCTAGATTAGTGGCCAAGGGTTTCAACCAAGAAGAATGTATCGATTATGAAGAAACCTTCACTCTTGTGACAAGATTAGAAGCCATAGGATGCTCCTTGCCTATGCTAGTTGTAATAACTTTAAGTTATTTTAAATGGATGTTAAAAGTGTTTTTCTTAATGGCTTTATTTCCGAAGAAGTTTATGTTAAACAACCTCCCGATTTTAAGAATGATAATTTTCTTAATCATATGTTTGAATTGACTAAAGCTCTCTATGGATTAAAACAAGCCCCAAGGGCTTGGTACGAGAGACTTAGCTCATTTCTTATCCAAAATAATTTCTCTAAAGGAAAGGTCGATACTACATTATTTATTAAAAATTTTAAAAATAACTTTCTTATTATTCAAATTTATGTTAATGATGTTATTTTTTGTTCTGCAAATGAATCTTTATGCGAATCATTTACCAAGAGTATGAGGCCAGAGTTTGAAATGAGTTTAATGGGTAAACTAACTTTCTTTTTAGGCTTACAAATCAAACAACTTAGTGATGGTATTTTTCTTAATCAAATAAAATATGCATTAGACTTGCTAAAATGGTTTAATATGGTTAGTTCAAAGATTATCAATACTCCTATGAGTACCTCCACTAAGTTAGACATTGACGAAAGTGGAGAAAGCTTTGATCAAAAAGCTTATAGGGGTATGATAGGTAGTTTACTATACCTCACCGTAACTAGACCGGACATTATGTTTAGTATAGGACTTTATGCTAGGTTTTAATCTAATCCTAAGATATCTCATCTTAAAATAATTAAAAGAATTCTTAGATATCTTAAAGGAATCACTAATCTAGGATTATGGTATTCGAAATCTGAAAACTTTGAATTGATTGGTTATGTTGATGCAGATTTTGCTGGATGTAGATTAGATAGAAAAAGTACATCTGGAATATGTTAATTCTTAGGTCATGCACTTGTCTCTTGGTCTTCCAAGAAACAAAACTCGATTGCACTATCTACGACCGAGGCCAAATATATAGCGGCTAGTGCATGTTATGCACAAGCTGTATAGATGAAAATTACATTATAAGATTATAAAATTTACCTTAGGAATATTCCCATAAAATGTGATAACATAAGTGTAATATGTTTAACAAAAAATCCTATCCAACACTCTAGAACTAAACATATTGACATTAGGCATCATTTTATAAGAGATCATATTAATAACCATGACATATCTTTAGAGTTTATTGATATAAAATATCAATTAGCTAATATCTTTACAAAACCTTTAAGTGAAGAACATTTTGATTTTATTAGAAGGGAGTTAGGGATATTAACTTGTCCGAATGCATGAGTTTGTTGTATTTCTTTTCCGGACTATCTTCCTCTTAATATATTTCATGAATGGAGCTTTCATGAATTTATTTTATTTTTATCTTTCTTAGTATCAAGTTTACTTCATACCCTTGCCCCATCACTTAATGATTTTTGATACACTTAGTCCCTTCACTCATGGAATTTATTGACAAATGCATCTCTCACAGATTTCACTCTTGTGAATTTTTAATGAGAAATGGATTTTATTTATGAAGTTTTATTTGTTAATGAGAAATGACAAATGCATCTCTCCTTCTTACTCTTCTCATAAAAGAAGAATTTTTATCATTTTTTTGTATGATCACTTGCAAAATTAGGGATTTGATTTCATATGGATATCTTTATCCTTTTCATAAATCCCTTCTCTTTGTTAAAATTGAAGTAAGATTTAATGAAACTCATTTATTGTTTTGAATTTAACTTGGTTCAAATCCTTTCATGAAGTTGGCTCTTGAACTCTTTCCTTACCCATCTTCCTCTTCTTCTTATTTTTATGACAAAGTAAGAAAGAAACTTACACATCTAAAGAAGAACCAAAAAGCTAATATCCAAAAAAGTTATCATGCAAAGTTTTTGCTTACCTTTATGGTTTGGATAAATTAGTGTGAAACTTGCTTGAATTTTTACCACACTTGCATTGTTGAATTGTTCTCCTTTTTATTGATGATAAAGGGAGAGAAATATAGTAAATTGATGATAAATTTCATATTTGAGACAAATGTATAAAATGTATCTTGTCGTAAATGCTTGAATGCTTTACGAATGCTTGAAATATAATCATCAAATACATTATAAATACTTGAAACATATCAAAATTGATTGCATATGCATCATATGTATCGTAGATTCTTGAAATGTTTCATGAATGCTTAATAAATGTATTTCATTATGATAAGATATCATAAGCTATTTACAATTGATACAATGCCTCAAAATGATGAATTATCACCTTTTGTTGAGAATTGTCATCTTGCTAAATTTCATATTCAAAATTCATATCATATTTGAAAATGATGATTGTCTATCATCGTTGGACTTGAAAATGGATGTCATGCATTGGTATCGTATTGGTAAATCATGATAAGTATCATGATGTGCATGTTGATAAATTTAAATGAATATAATTTATCAATTTGATGCTTGAATTCAAGAGTGTCTTTTCTCAAGTATAGCATATAGATAGGGGTAGTTAAGGTCAACTTTGTCATCAATTGATTATCATCATCAGAAAGGGGGAGATTATTGAATCTCAGATTTTGATGATTAAACCAATTGATAAATTGTTTGATATAATTCATATGTTGGGATAAGTGTGCAGGATTAACTACGATAGTAGTAAGGCATAAAGCAAATGTTATGCTGGAGTCAAGATCGAGATTCCGTTGGGAGTTCGAGAGTTCGTCGAAAATCTGAAAGTTCTACCAGAATTAACCGAGAAGTCCACGAGCTTGTCAAAGAAGCTCATCAGAACTCGCCAAGAAGATCATCATAAAGTCCAGGAGCTTGCCGGGAGTCCGCTAGAACATTGTCGAGAGATCATCAGAAGTTCATCGAAAAATCGCCGGAAGCTCGTCGGAAGAACAATTGACATACTGGACCAAAATTGTTTAGCTAATGTCTTAAATTATTATATTTAGACTTTAGGTTGAGTTAGGATTGGAAGGTAATCCTACTAACTCAGTTAGAGGCCAACTGGGCCCTTAATAGGGCTGAATTGGGCCGGTTGAATGTCCATTCAGCACTTGAAGTCATGGTCGGCGGTGGCACCGCCAAGACCGATGATGGCACCGCCTGAGACTCAATCTCCTATGTGCTCTGGGTGATGGTACTGCCCGGACTAGGCGATGGTACCGTTGGTAGTTAATGTTGTCAAGCAGTGGTATCGTCAGAGCTCGATCTCCGAGCTATGTCAAGTAGTCATACTGCCCAGACTGAGTGGTGGTACTACCCAGTGTCAGTCTACAGGCAGTAGTACTGCCCAATAATGGCGGTGGTACCATCAGTACCCTGAAATATGGGGATGTGACACTTTTTGGCTCTAATTCTAAAGTCATTAGGGCCTATAAATACCCCATCCTTTTCTGCATAAAAGGGCACAAAAGTGTGAACAATATCTTGAAATTTTTGGGTGTTAAAAGTGTTGAAAAAGTGCAAAGAGTCCTCCTCCCTTTCTAGTGTTGTGATCATTCAAGAGAGGTGTGAGGCTTGTAAGGGTTATCTCGTAAACCCGTGAAAAGGAGAAAGCACTGTAAAGAGGTGGTTGGTCTTCGCCTATTGAAGGAAGACTATTAGTGGATGCTGGTGACCTCAACGTAGGAGGAATCAGAAGTGGATGTAGGTCACAATGATCGAACCACTATTAATTCTGGTTTACATTACTATTATTGCCATTTATTTACTTTGTAATTGTTTTACTTCCTCCTTACTTAGCTTTCACTACCCTTACGAATAAACACGCTTTCAAGTTATCTTCTAATATTGGTTTTTAATGTACGATGATTTTTAAATCGATGTATTTATCCGCTGCACTAATTCACCCCCCCCCCCTCTTAGTGCCAACTCAATCCTAACAAAGTGTAGGTTGCTTAGGTCCATTTATAGACTGAAGCAAGTTTCCCAAAGTTGGAACATAAGATTTGATGAAGTAATTAGATTTTATGACTTCGTTAAGAACGAAGATGAGCCTTGTGTGTACAAAAAGATAAGTGGGAGCGCTATCACCTCCTTGGTGTTATATGTGGATGATATCCTGATCATTGGGAATGATGTAGGAATGCTATCCGTAGTAAAGGCTTGGTTATCTAGACACTTCTCCATGAAGGACATAGAGGAAGCAACCTATATCTCGGGGATTCGGATCTATAGAGATGGATCTAAGAAGAAGTTTGGCTTGTCTCAATCTAGGTACATAAACACCATTATCAAAAGATTTGGCATGAAAATTTTTAAAAATGTCTCATATTGGTGAGACATGGGATATCACTTTTCTAGGAGTATTGCTAGTCATATATGGCCTGCAAGCCATTCACATAAGTGATGGCACGTGTGACTTGACATGTAGTCTTTTTGCTTATTATATTTTGACATTTATCACTTTATATTACTTGTTGCATATATATATATATATATATATATATATATATATATATATATATATATATATATATTGTGATGTCCTTGGATCTGTACAATGGGAATCGGATCATGATGAGATCACGATAATGAAATTGATTCGCCTTTAAACATAGATCCTAAATAATTTCGGTCATAGGTTACTCGAGAGGGACATCGAGATAACCGGACAGACTGGTGTGTTCTATTCACGTCCATATGATGGATGCAGTTGGTCTCATAGTTGCTCATATGTGACCACTAGGGATCAAATACAGGTGCTCATTAGGGAATGAGTTTACTGATTGATCCGCTTACGGAATGTTGAATGGTTGATGACGCCTTATTGTCAGACAGCAATTCCGTAATCCCAATAGTGTATCTGGTCCTTAGACTTGAGACCCTAAGGATGTCCTGTATGAGTGCTCCACTCTTTGATACTGAACTTATAGGTTTGGATGTCCCAGATCTAGCACAGCCGGTCATCGGGAGTGGTAGTCAACCTTACGAGGGCTATTGAGTATCGATAGAGGATCATCCACTCTCGGCATCATGAGAGGAATGTCTCATGTGTTCTTGCTCAGACAAATCCCTAGCCAAGGTCATTCGGATTGAGAGAGAGAGTTTTTTGGGAGATTCCGATTAGAGCGAGACTTGAGTAGAAACCGTATGGGTCTGACAACAACATACCCAATATACGATCTTTGAGATATTAGATAGATGAGGGACTATAGGTATATGGTAACTGAAGACAGACAAGTCTAATGGATTAGATTCCCCTATATCGTTTGTGGATTGCGGTGTAGTGGCCTAGTACGTCCGTAGTCGATGAGTCAAGTGAATTATTATGGAGATAATAATTCACTAAGCCAAAAGGAGTTCTAACTAGTATGACTCACGGCCAACTCGATATTGGGCCTAGAGGGTTAGTAGGTATTGTGATGAGTAGAGGTTTGGATATGAGATATCCGCCGAAGCCCCTATCTTATTGGATATCCAATAAGCCCCTGAATTATTGGATCCTATGGATGAGATTCAATAAGAGCCCATGAGAGATTATTGGATAGAGATCCACTAATATAAGAGGCTTGGGTAGTTGGATAGAGATCTAATACCCAATAGGGGAGGATCCTTTAGGGTTAAGTTGATAGAGGACGTCTATAAATATGAGGGATTTAATAGCTCATAGGCTAGAGCATTTAGCTTCCTCTCCTATTCTCCTCCCCCTCTCTACCTTAGAGTAGGCCTGGAGTTTTGAGGAGCATCATCATAGCCCTGTTGTATGGATCACTGCTAGAGAGGAGGGCGCTTGACCTCCTTCACCCTCTCCTAGAGATCTGTAGGGATTCAGGGATATACGATCTCCCTAGATAACACAATCTATCTCACACGTGGTTTTTTGTTTCGTAGATTTTTGCGCTATAATTTTCGCACGATGACGAACATATCTTTGAGAATTGGGGATTTTCTTTTCTGTTCTTCCGCTGCTCATGTGATATCGCCCTCAAGATTTCCCAACAAGTATAGCCCTAAAGACTCTTGATGAAAGGGCGAACATGGATAGGATACCATATGCCTCAGCGATTGGTTCTATCATGTATGACATGCTATGTACCAGACTTGATATAGTGCATGCTTTGAGTGTCATGAGCAAGTATCAGGCAGATCCAAGCTTAGAGCATTGGAAAGTAGTAAAGTGTATCCTTAAGTACTTGAGAATGACTATGGATCTTTTATTGGTATACATATTTGTCATGTCTAACAAAACCTATTGTGATGTTCATGGATCTGTACAATAGGAATCGAATCGTGATGAGATCATGATAATGAGACTATTTCACCTTTAAACACAAACTCTAAATAATCCTAGTCATAGGTTACTCGAGAGAGACATAGAGATAACCGGATAGACTGGTATGCTGTATACCCATCCCATAATAATTCATTCGACTCATCGATTGCGGACGTACTATGCCACTACGCCGCAGTCTCTAAATGATACTCGGTTACCATATATCTATAGTCTCTCATCCATCTAATACCCTAGAGACCATATATTGGGCAGGGTGCTATTAGTCTCATATGGTTTCTACTCAAGTCTCGTTCTAATCGGATTCTCCTAGAGAACTCTTTCTCTCAATCCGAATGACCTTGGTCAGGGATTTTTTTTAGTAAGAATACATGGGATATTCCTCCCATGATACTAAGAGCGGATAATCCTCTATCGACACTCAATAACTCTCGTAAAATTGGCTATCACTCCCAATAACCAATTGTATTACATCTGGAACTTCCAAACCTATAAGTCTGGCATCAAAGAGTGGAGTACTTATACAAGACATCCTTAGTGTCTCAAGTCTAAAGACCAGGTACACCATTGGAACGATGAAATTGTTATCTGACAATGAAGTATCATCAACCAAGTGGATAAATCAATGAACTCATTCTCCAATGAGCACCTGCACTGTATCCCTAGTATCTCCACACGAGCAGCTATAAGACCAGCCGTCTCTATCATATGGACGGGTATACAATATACTAGTATGTACAGTTATCTCAATTTCTTTCTCGAGTATCATATGACTATGATTATTTAGGATATGTGTTTAAAAGTAAATCGATCTCATTATCATAATCTCATCACGATCTAATTCTCATTGCAAAGATTCATGGATATACTAGTAATATAAAATAAAAATATTATAATAATAATAAACAAAAAGAGTGCATATTATGTCATACGTGTCAATCACTCATGTGATTGACTTGCAAGACACTTATAACTAGCAACATAGAGATCATGCCCTCTGTTAAAAAAAAAAAAAAAAAATCATGCAACTACTCCAACAATTGGGCCTCCCTAGGGGACTACTACCCTTGGAGGACGTCGAGGAGTTAGGTTGTCACCATAAGTGGATTCATGTGGCTCATCCAACAGAAGAAGCTAGAGCAGCACGCCTCGTATGCCACCGACGTGACTACCTTCGTCGAGCAACGCAAGATGAAGAAGATCACATGTGTGAAGGCCAAGTAGCTATTTCTCTGGCTCTCTGTTGTCCAAGTGTTCATCGACGATCCCTCCTCTGGGAAGATCACCTTCAAGAGTAGCACCGGGCTCTCCGACAGCTTCCTAGCATAGGCAGAAGAATAGAAGAGGAAGAGCAACTATAAGACGGGGAAGTTCATATATATCAAGTATTGAAACTGTGTCATGTACTTGATTTGTTAATGTTTCTTGTGGAATCTTGTGTGTGTGTGCTCAGTAATGGGTTTTGTTGATCGTTCTTTGATCTTTTGAATGTGAGAAAAGCCTGTTTTATATTTCTCTTTTAATGCTGTAATGGATGAATTATTTTATAGATGTAACGTTTTGTTCATTATAACTATATGATTCTCACATCTAGATCGGAACTCATGACTTGGTTATAGCAAAAGATTGTTTGTTTGCATGGCCGTGAGTGCATTCGCATCTCTCAATCGCTTGTGCAGAAGAAACTTGCTGAATCAGTATGGATCACGGGCTCGAGAAGCTTCATCTCCAGCTTGGGGACTCTTTGCCTGATGGCCTTCCATGCCCCGGTAGCAGAGACCTGTTTATGCTTCCTCACTATCAAGCTGTGGCAGAGGAAGCAGGGTCGCGAGGCGTCATAGAGCCTCGCAAGCTGCAACGCGTTCTCGGCAGCGAGAAGGCCTCTCTTCGACTGCCGGGCGTCCACGTTCTTCAGAGAGGGGATCACAAACACACACGACAGCACCAGCTGATGAAGCACGAACTGGTTCATCTCTGCTGCACTTCTCCATGAGATCCCTACTCAGGTTCCCGGTCATGCAGCAGCAGCTGCAGCTGCGCTTGGCAGGCCTCTCGCAATGATTACGTTTAGCAGTCAAAATCAGGACCGGGGGTGGCTGGAAGCGGCTGCTCCATGCCTGAACTTATCTTGTCTGCCATGAAATCTCGTAGAACATAATAGTGGATAGGACTACATTCAAATGCGAATAGGATTTTTTATTAAACATATTATATTTATATTATCATATTTTATGAGAATATTTTTAAGATAAATTTTATAATTTTTTAATATATTTTTCATCCATATGATTGTTGCATAATATACACTAGCCGCTATGTATTTGGCTTCTATCGTAGATAGTGCAATCGAGTTTTGTTTCTTAGAAGATCAAGAGATAAGTGTATGACCTAAGAATTAACATGTTCCGGATATGCTTTTTCTATCTAATATACATCTATCAAAATCTGCATTAGCATAAGTAATTAATTCAAAGGTTTCAGATTTTGGATACCATAATCCTAGATTAGTAGTTCCTTTAAGATATATAAAGATTCTTTTAACTGCTTTAAGATGAGATAGCTTAGGATTAGATTAAAACCTAGCATAAAGTCCTATGCTAAACAAGGCTTTCTCCACTTTCGTCAATGTCTAACTTAGTGGAGGTACTCATAAGAATATTGATAGATTTTGAACTATCTATATTAAATCGTTTTAGTAAGTCTAATGCATATTTTGTTTGACTAACAAAAGTATCATTACTAAGTTGTTTGATTTGTAAGCCTAAAAAGAAAGTTAGCTCCCTCCCCCATCAGGCTCATTTCAAACTCTGTACATACTCTTGGCAAACGATTCGCATAAAGATTCATTTATAGAACTAAAGATAATATCATCAACGTATATTTGAACAATAAGAAAATTATTTTTAAAATTTTTAATAAATAATGTGGTCTCGACCTTGCCTTTAGAGAAATTATTCTGAAAAATAAAGGAGCTAAGTCTCTCATACCAAGCCTTTGGGGCTTGTTTTAATCCATAGAGAGCTTTAGTCAATTTAAACATATGACTAAGGAAATTATCATTCTCAAATCCGGGAGGTTGTTCAATATATACTTTTTAGAAATAAAACCATTAAGAAAGCACTTTTAACATCCATTTGAAATAACTTAAAATTATTACTACTAGCATAGACAAGGAGTATCCTTATTGCTTCTAATCATGCCACAAGAGTGAAGGTTTCTTCATAATCGATACCTTCTTCTTGGTTGAAACCATTGGACACTAATCTAGCCTTATTTCTAACCACGATATCAAATTCATCTTGTTTGTTTCTAAAAACTCATTTAGCACCAATAACTAAATGGTCATTTGGCTTCGGAACAAGCTTCTACACCTTATTTCTCTCAAATTGGTTCAACTCTTCTTGCATTGTGATAACCCATGAATCATCTTTCAAGGCCTCGTCAATGTATTTAGGCTCAATTTGAGAAAGAAATGCGGCATTGGCATAAAAATTCTTCAGAGAAGAACGAGTTTAAACCTCTTTTGATGTATCTCCTATAATTAGCTCCTTAGGATGAGCATCTACGTACTTCCATTCCTTGGGTAAGGATGTTTCGGAAGAAGATACATCCAAGTTGTTAGATGGAGAAAGGGTTTCATTTAAATATAAAGTATCAAAATTAATATCATCATCAAAATCATTTTTCTTAACTCCGGAAACTTCATTAAAAATAATATGAATAAACTCTTCTATAACTATTTTTTTTTTGTTAAAGATACGAAAGGCCTTAGAAATAGAAGAATAGCCAAGAAAAATCCCTTCATCGGATTTTGCATCAAACTTTCCTTATGCATCTTTTTCATTCAAGATAAAACATTTACACCCGAAAACTTTAAAATATAAAACATTGGGTTTTTTATTATCCACAACTCATAAGGAGTTTTGGAAAGTAATAGTCTTACTAGAATCCTATTCATGACATAACATGTCGTATTTACGGCTTCGGCTCAAAAATATTTGGGTAGGCTATATTCGTTTAACATAGTTATTGTCATTTCTTGTAAGTTTCTATTTTTTTTTTTCTACTACTCCAATTTGTTGAGGATTTCTTGGAGTAGAGAAATTGTGGTTGTCTCCATTAGATTCATAAAAATCTTAAAAATTACGATTATGAAATTCACCACCGTGATCACTTCAAATTGATGAAATCATAAAACCTTTTTCATTTTGAACAAGTTTATAAAACATAGAAAAATACCTAAAGCAATCACTTTTGTGTGTCAAGAAGTAAGTCTAAGTGTATCTACTATAATAATCTATGATGATAAAAGCGTATTTGCTACCTCCTAGGCTTGATGTAACAATTGGTTTGAACAAGTCCTTATAGATCAATTACAATGGTCTAGAGGTGCATATTTGGTTCTTTGGTTTGAAACTATATTTTGTTTGTTTTCCTAGTTGACATGCATCATACACATTGTCTTTAATGAACTTAATATGAGAAATTCCTCTTATAAGTTCTTTAAATGAGATTTGAGAAATTAGTTTCATGCTAGCATGACCTAATCTCCTATTCCAAAGCCAAGCATCATCATTCAAAATTGAAAAACATATTTCATTACAAAGATCATTAATGTCGATAGTGTATACATTATTTTATTTTAGGGTAACCATATATATGTTTTTGTGTGATTTTTCAATAATGCAAGCATTGGATTCAAATCTAACGTTGTATCCTTTATCATATAATTGACTAATGCTCAAAAGGTTATGCTTTAAGCTATCAACCAACAACACATCTTTAATAAAGAAGTTGGATTTGTTACCTATGGTTCCTTTGCCAATGATTTTACCTTTGTTGTTATCTCCGAATGTGACATATCCTTCATCTAAGCTAGTGAGCTTAGAGAATTGAGATGGATCTCCAGTCATATGCCTTAAGCATCCACTTTTAAGGTACCATCTCATGCTCCTAACTTGTGATGATAAATATTTCTACAAAAAAGAATAATTTTTAGGTATCCATTTGATCTTAGGTGCCTCAAAAATTGATCTACACAACTTATCATATTGCATTGGGTCATTTGAGGCTCCTTTAAGAACCCAAATCAATTTATGTGGACTATATCTCTTAAATGGATATTTGTACGCAACATGTCCAAATTTACAACAAAAATTGCATCTGTTTTGGGGTGAAACATGTAAGGTAGGGCTTTTAACAAAGGTGATTGGATTTTGGTAAGAGCTACTCACAAATCCAATTCCGCCTTTTCTATGAACGTGGCCCTTATTGGCAAGAATCATGTTCAAGGACTTGCTACCAACCTCAAACATTTCTAAGGTTTCTTTGAGTAGCAAGTTTTCTTTTCTAAGCTTTTATAATTGATCGCATTTTGTGTAAGGAGCTAAACTATCATCATGCTCAATTTTTAGTTTATCAAAATTACTAATAAGAGAAGCATGCTCCTTTTTTAATAATTTATATTTTTAACTAACTAATTTACATTCATTGAATAAATCATGAAAAGAACTTAGTAATTCATCAAAAGATAAATTTGCATCTAATAAATTGCTTACCTCATCTCCAATAGCCATTAGCGCATATTGAGCAACTTGCTCGGTGTTGGTTGGCTCCTCTTCTTCGAATGCACTTGAGTCATCCCATGTTACTTTAAGAGTCTTTTTCCTCTTTGGTTGTTTCTTCTTTGCTTGGGGACATTCGCTTTTAAAATGTCCTGATTTCTTTCATTCATAGCATATAACTTGTTCTTTCTTGGGTTCAAATTTGTTTTTAGAGTCATTTTTAAATTTATTCCTTTTTATGAATTTTTTGAACTTTCTTGTCAAGAGTGGTCATCATCATAGTCCTCATCATTTGAATTTTCTTTTAAGTGGTCTTCTTGAGTTCTTAGTGTCATATCCTTCATGTTCTTTGGAAGGTTGTTCTCAAGCTCTTCATGAGCATTGCAAGTCATTTTGTAAGTCATTAGTGACCTGATAAGTTCTTCGAGAGGAAAGTTGTTTAAATCATTGGCCTCTTGAATGACCATTACTTTAGGGTCCCAACTCTTTAGAAGGGATCTCAAGATTTTATTAACAAGTTTAAAATTAGAAAAAATTTTGCCAAATCCTTTTAGACCATTGACGACATCCGTAAATCGGGTGTACATATCTCCAATGATCTCACTCAGTTTCATCCAAAATAATTTATAAGTATGGACTAAAAGATTAGTTTTTGACTCCTTTACTCTATTAGTGCCTTCGTGAGTAACTTCGAGTGTATGCCAAATATCAAAAGTCATTTCACAAATCGACACTCGATTGAACTCGTTTTTATCCAAAGCACAAAACAAGACATTCATAGCCTTGGCATTTAAAGCGAAAGTCTTCTTCTCCAACTCATTCCAATCATTCATTAGAAGAGAAGACCTTTGAAAGCCATTTTCTACAATGTTCCATAATTCGAAATCCATGGAAATGAGAAAAATTCTCATTCTAGTCTTCTAATAGATGTAATCCGTCCCATTGAATATGGACGGACGTGTAATTGAATGACCCTCTTGGTTGCTAACAAATGCCATCTCTCTTGGGTTTCAAACCAAATGAGAGTGACTTTGCTCTGATACTAATTGTTAGGATCAAGAGCGGCACTAAGAGGGGGGTGAATTAGCGCCACAAAAAATTTATTGGCTTCAAAAGTCTTCGTTTCGATTAAACCCGATTCCAACGAAAACCATTTCGTAAAGATATTAACTTGAAAACATAGGGGAGCGCAGAGAAAGCTATAAGAAGGTAAAATAGTTTGTAGTAAAGATAAATTGCTCAAGACAAAATACAAACTAGAATTTAGAGTGGTTCAGTCGTTGTGACCTACATCCACTTCGGATTCCTCCTTCGTCGAAGTCATCGGCGTCTACTAATGGACTTCCTGTTAGGATCAAGAGCGCACTAAGAGGGGGGATGAATTAGTACAGCGAAAAACTTTCGCTATTTTAAAAACTTTGTTTCGATTAAAGCCGATTCAATGAGAATGATTTCAACTCAATTCGTTTCGAAAGGAATTTGAGCTTGAAGTCTTAAGTGAAAATGCAAGAGAGGACTAAGGTGATTTGCAGCAATGTAAATCACACAAATGAAAAAACGTAGATTTCGTAAATTCTTCGTAGAAAATCGATCTCAGAAGATGTTTTACGTCAAAGCGAATGTAGACGTATTTAAAGCACAGTAAGGAGGAGAGGCAGATTGCTATAAAGGAAAGATACTCAAAGTAAATGCAAACTAAGATTTTAGAGTGGTTCAGTCAACGTGACCTACATCCACTATCGGCTTCCTCCTCCGACGAGGTCACCGGTGTCCACTAGAGGCCTTCCTGTTGGGAAATCATGGGGGCGACATCACATGCGCAGCGGAAGAACAAGAAAACAAAATCCCCGATTCCCAAAAAGATGTTCGTCGTCGTGCGAAGATTGGTGCACAAAAATTCGCGAAACATGAAACTGCGTATAGAGTAGATTGTGTTACCTAGGGAGATCGTATATCCCTGTTTCCTTGCAGATCCTTAGGAGAGGGTAAAGGAGGTCAAGCGTCCTCCTCTCTAGCGGTGATCCACACAGCAGGGTTGCGACGACGCTCCTCAAAAACTCCAGGCCTGATTTGAGGTGGAGAGGAAGAGGAGAATAGGAAAGGCAAGCAAAGGCTCTAGCCTATGAGGCTCTGAATCCCTCCTATTTATAGAGGTCCCCTGTCAAACCCTAATGGGTCCTCCCATAGTGGGTATTAGATCTGCATCCAATAAGATAAGGGCTCCGTCGGATATCTCATATCCGAACCTCTACTCATCGTAATGCCTACCATATGTGTGTGACCCTCTAGGCCCAATATCGAGCTGGCCGTGAGTCATACCTGTCAGAACTCCTTCTAACTCAGTGAATTATTATCTCTGTAATAATTCACTTGACTCATCGACTACGGAAGTACTAGGCCACTACGCCGTAGTCCCCAGACGATATAGGGGAATCCAATCCATTGAACTTGTCTGTCCTCAGTTATCGTGTACCTATAGTCCCTCATCCATCTAATATCCCAAAGACCGTATATTTAGCATGGTGCTGTCAGACCCATACGGTTTCTACTCGAGTCTCGCTCTAATCGGATTCTCCCAGAGAACTCTTTCTCTCTCAACCCGAATGACCCTGGCCAGGGATTTATTTGAGCAAGAACACATGGGATATTCCTCTCATGACGCCGAGAGTGGATGATCCTCTATCGACACTCAATAGCCCTCGTAAGGTCGACTACCACTCCCAATGACCAGCTGTACTAGATCTGGGACAGCCAAACCTATAAGTCTGGTATCAAAGAGTGGAGCACTCATACAGGACATCCTTGGTGTCTCAAGTCTAAGGACCAGATACACCACTAAGACTACGGAATCGCTGTCTAACAATAAGGCATCATCAACCATCTAGCATTCCGTAAGCGGATCAATCAGTGAACTCATTCTCCAATGAGCACCTGTACTGTATCCCTAGTGTCCCTACACGAGCAGCTATGAGACCAGCTGCATCCATCATATGGACGGGTATACAGCACACCAGTCTATCTGGTTATCACGATGTCCCTCTCGAGTAACCTATGACCGGGATTATTTAGGATATGTGTTTAAAGGTGAATCGATTTCATTATCATGATCTCATCACGATCCGATTCCCATTGCACAAATCCAAGGACATCACAATATATGTATGCATTTATGCAATAGTTATAAAATGATATACACCAAAATATAATAAGCAAAAAGATTTTGTATCAAGTCACACGTGTCATCACTCACGTGATTGGCTTATTGGGCACCTATGACTAGCAATCTCCCACTTGACCTAAAGCCAATCACCTATGTGTCTGATCTCCATCAGACGCTTGTGACGCTCAAAGACAAAATGAGACAACGGCTTTGTCAGTGAATCTGCAATGTTATCTTTGGATGGAACTCTTTCCACTGCTACATCTCCCCGGGTTACGATCTCTCTGATAAGTTGGAATTTCCTCAGAACACTTCTGATGAGACCCGGGTTCCCTTATTTGAGTAATCGCCCCATTATTGTCGCAATATAAGGAGATCGGCTCCTCGCTACTCGGCACGACTCCCAAATCTGTGATGAACTTCTTCACCCAGACTCCCTCCTTTGCTACATCTAATGCAGCAATGTACTCCGCCTCTGTGGTCGAGTCAGCAGTGGTATCTTGCTTGGAACTCTTCCAGCACACTGCTCCTCCATTCAAGGTGTACACATACCCTGAATTCGACTTGCTATCATCGACATCAGACTGAAAACTTGAGTCAATGTAGCCTTCAACCTTAAGGCTATTACCTCCATATACTAGTAAAAGATCCTTAGTCCTTCTCAAGTACTTAAGGATACACTTTACTGCTTTCTAGTGCTCCAAGCCTGGATCCGCCTAATACCTGCTCGTGACACTCAAAGCATACACTATATCAGGCCTAGTACATAGCATGACATACATGATAGACCCTATTGCTGAGGCATAAGGTATCATATTCATGTTCGCCCTTTCTTCTGGAGTCTTTGGGGACATACTCGTAGAAAGCGATATCCCATGTCTCATCGGTATGAGACCTCTCTTGGAATTTTCCATGCCAAACCTTTTGACAATGGTTTCTATGTACCTGGACTAGGACAAGCCAAGCATCCTCTTGGATCTATCTCGATAGATTCTAATCCCCAAGGTATAGGATGCTTCCCCTAAGTCCTTTATGGAGAAATGTCTAGATAACCAAGCATTTACTATGGATAGCATTCCTACGTCATTCCCAATGATGAGGATGTCATCCACATATAACACCAAAAAGGTGATAGCGCTCCCACTTACCTTCCTGTACACACAAGGCTCATCTTCGTTCTTAACGAAGTCATAAGATCTGATTGCCTCATCAAATCTTATGTTCCAACTTCATGAAGCTTGCTTTAGTCCATAAATGGATCTAAGCAACCTACACACCTTATCTGGGCAGTTCTTGGACACGAATCCCTCAGGTTGCATCATATACACCTCCTCCTCGAGGTTCCCATTGAGGAATGCGGTTTTCACATCCATCTGTCAGATCTCATAATCATAGTGTGCTGCAATAGCCAGTAGAATTCTGATGGATTTTAGCATTGCTACGGGTGAGAAGGTTTCGTTGTAGTCAACATCTTGCCTTTGACGATACCCCTTAGCTGTTGAATCTCGTATTTTGATGATGAAACTCCTTGATATATGTTTATGATTTAATCTGTGTTTTGAGTGACGCAGGGTTCTTCGATTAGGATAAGACAATTAAAGCAGGAACATCATGTTGTGCCGGAGTAACATGTCAGAAGATTGGACGTCAGGCCGGTGGATCGGTTGACGTATCGACAGAAGGCTTCGGGTCGTGGACTCGGGCATCGGGCCAAGAAGAGCGGGTATTGTGCCAAGGATATCGGAGTTGCGGAGTCAACTAGCCGATTGGGCAATAGGCTGCAGGAAAGGACGATGCGCCGAAGAATCGGACGAAGCGTCGAGGGACCAATGACATGCCGGACAACTTGGTTAATTGCTTAGGATTAATTGTCTCGATCGAAGTTTTTGTTTTAAGTGTGCAGGATTAACTACGATGAAAGTTAGACAAGCAGCAAGATTTGCGCCGGAGTCAAGTTCATGATCACGTTGGGAGTTCGAGAGTTCGACGGAAGTTCGGACGGTCGTCGGAGGTTCTGCGAGAACAGATCCGAGAAGTCCAGAAGCTTGCCAAGCGAAGCTCGTCGGAACTCGCCAAGTGGATCGTCGCAAAGTCCAGGAGTTTGCCGGAAGTCCGCAGGAGCATCACCGAGGGTTCATCGGATGATCGATGGAAGTTCGCCAGAAACTCGCCGGAAGAAGCGATTGACGCACCGAAGCAAAGCTGCAGAAATTGTCTTAGATCTAATCATAGTTAGCACGTTGATTAAGTTGGAAAATGGGAGGTGATCCCATTAGCTTAATCTTGGGGCAATTGGGCCCCTGAAAGACTGAAATTGGGCTGAATGGAGCTAACCATTCGGACCATGATTGCACCAGGAGGTGCAACCGCCTAGGCCAGGAGGTGGCACCGCCTGGGCTAAGCCTCCCAGCGAGACTAGGCGGTGCAATCGCCCCAGCCAGGAGGTGGCACCTCCTGAGCTCAGTCTTCGAGCTAGATTGGGCGGTGCAACCTCCCTGACAGAGAGGTGGCACCGCCTGAGCTCAGTCTTCGAGCTCTGGCAGAGAGGTGCAACCGCCTCAGTCAAAAGGTGGCACCGCCTGGGGCTCAGTCTCCGAGCCAGACTCAGGAGGTGCAACCGCCCCTGACACAAAGGTGCAACCGCCTGGGCTCAGTCTTCGAGCTCTGCCAGGCGGTGCAACCTCTCCAGTCAGGAGGTGCAACCGCCTGATCCCGGAATTCCGGGATTTGATCGTTTTGAGCTCCAAATTTGAATTGGGTTGGGGCCTATAAATACCCCACCCATTCAGCACTGAAAAGATACAAACCTACACCGAATTCTTGATCTTTTCTGTGATTCTAAGAGCTCAAATTTGTGTAAAGTCCTAAAGTTCTCCTCTTTTTGTT
Source organism: Musa acuminata AAA Group (assembly GCF_036884655.1). Lineage (NCBI taxonomy): Eukaryota > Viridiplantae > Streptophyta > Magnoliopsida > Zingiberales > Musaceae > Musa > Musa acuminata. Next base: position 31,979,443 of record NC_088338.1, on the reverse strand, counting down.
CTTCAAGTCTTGAGTTGTAAAGAGAGGAGAGAAAGGTCTTGTAAGGGTTGTCTCCTGAGCCCATCAAAAAGAGTGAATCTGTAAAAGGGCAGTTGGCCTTCGCCTATTGAAGGAAGGCCTCTAGTTGACGTCGGTGACCTCGTCGGTGGAGGAAGCCAAAAGTGGAGTAGGTCAAGACTGACCGAACCACTCTAAATCTCTGGTTTGCGTTTATTTTGAGCACTTTATCATTACTGCAAACCTCCTACATAGCTACTGCTCTCTGCGCCTTTACGAACAAGTTTCTAAGTGCTGATCTTTCCGAATCTGCATTCAGACATAAATCGGTGTTTTCATACATTACAGTTTACGATTACGTTTTGTAACTGCAAATTGTATTCTACGCTTTTACGAACGAGTTTCTTTGCAGTTTACATTTACGTTTTGATTCTATTTATAACTGCAAACTGTCTTCTGCAATTTTACGAACGAGTTTCAAGGTTTAGACGAAAATCTGCATTCAAACGTAAAACTACATTTAGACGTAAATCGGCTTTCCTCGTACAATCATCAGATTTTAGTTTACGTTTACGTCATAATTTCAACTGCATACTGCCTTCTGCGAGTCTACAAACGAGTTTCAAAGTTCAGACGTAAATCTGCGTTTAGACGTAAATCTGCGTTTAGACGTAAATCTGCTTTTTGCAGATTACTTTTTGAGCTGTACAATAGCAGCACACTGTCTTTATACTTCTGCTTAAACTGCTTTTGATCTAAACAAGTGATTTACGCAATCTGAGCTTAGACGTAAACTGCGCTTAGACGCAAACTGTGTTTAGACGCAAACTGCGCTTAGACGCAATCTGCATTTAGACGCAAACTGCGTTTAGACGCAAACTGTGTTTAGACGTAAACTGCACTTAATCATAAGTAATCTTAGAATCGGCTTTTGCATCAAAATAGTTTTTATCGAACGAACGCAGCTTTCGTTTTTAATCGTTGAAAGATTTCCGCTGCACTAATTCACCCCCCCCCCCCTCTTAGTGCTCTCGATCCTAACAATTGGTATTAGAGCGGGGTATTTCTCATTTCGGATTTACACCCGAGAGAAATGGCTCTTCAAGAGGGCTTTTCGGTCTTTCGTCCACCATTCTTTAACGGATTGGACTATACTTATTGGAAAACTCGAATGAGAGTTTTCTTGATTTCTTTAAATCCGGATTTATGGAATATCGTTGAAAACAGTTTTCAACTTCCCTCTAAACCGATGAACGAATGGTCGGATTTGGAGAAGAAGTATTTCTCTTTAAACGCAAAGGCTATGAATGCCTTATTTTGCGCTTTGGACAAAAATGAGTTCAATCGGATTTCTACGTGCGAAACAGCTTTTGACATTTGGCGAACACTTGAAATCACGCACGAGGGAACTAGTAGTGTCAAAGACTCGAAAGTTAACTTTTTATTGCATGATTTCGAGCTTTTTCGAATGCAACCAAGCGAGACTATAGGCGACATGTACACCCGTTTCACGGATGTCGTCAATAGTTTAAGAGCTCTTGGAAAATATTTTTCGGACTTTGAACTCGTAAACAAGATTTTGCGTTCTCTTTCTAAGAAGTGGGATTCAAAAGTAACTGCAATACAAGAAGCTAAAAACCTAAACAACTTACCACTTGAAGAACTAATTGGTTCATTGATGACATATGAAATGGTGCACAATGCACATGATGAACATGTTGAACACAATTACCTTCCAAAGAACAGGAAGGATTTGGAACTCTGGACAAATGAATGCCACTTGAGCGATGACTCAAGTGATGTGGACAATGATGAACAAAACAACCTTCCAAAGAACAGGAAGGATTTGGGACATAGAACATTTGAAGACCACTCGAGCATAAGCTCAAGTGATGGTGAACTTAAACTACAAATGAAACGAAAATTAAAAAGCAAAAAGAATCGAACTACTTGCTTTAAACGCAAGAAGAAGAACAAAAATTGGGATGAATCGAGCTCCTCCGAAGAAGAGAAAGTCAACAAAAGCAAGGCGGCAAACTACGCCTTAACAGCCCACAATGATGAGGTAATCGAAATCCCCCTAATTTATTTTGAAATTACTTGATGCTTTCATGATGTATTTTTCTCTTTTAGTTTAGAATTAATTTTCTTAAAAATTACATGTTAAAAAAAATTATTATGATCATACTAAGTAATTTCGAAAATGATAATATTGCATATTTTATGATAAACAAATAAAATGATCTTGATTGAAAATATGAAATCATGGTTAAGAAGTAATAATGTGCATTACGTTGATTTCCATTGTTATTTCTCGATTTTTATTAAAGATCATGTTTGATTTGAAGAAATGCATAATGATGAAATTAAATATTTCGATTAACAATTTTATGCATGAGATTTTAAGCCGATGATAAGCATGTGTTATTCTCATGAGTATATTTGAAAAACTATGGCAAAAATGTGCTCGAATGCATGAACGTGTTAAGATTATTTTTCGGACATTCTTGATTCAATGTTCAAAACACTTAATTGCCATGATGATTTTACACTATAACATGTTGGAAATTATATGTTTTGGATACATAAATTTTTATGATCATGAGCATGTTTTATCTTCATAATTGAACTTGAAAATCTATAGCAAAATCTTATCCGAATGTATGAAAGTACTAATTTTATTTTCGGATTCACTTAACAATTGGTATCCTAACAATCGGATTTTCTCATACACTTTTGAAAAATATTTTTCTAAAATGGATTTGATGAAATGATTCCTGCTTATAAATTCAATCTTGAAATATGAATGATAGTGTCTTTGCTTGCAAAGATTTGTTTCACATACATATCTCCTATGATTCATGTGCAGAAAAAGAATTTATAAATCATAATACAATGAGATTTCTTATGCAAAAATAAAGTGCTTTTGTGATTTTTTTGCTAAAGAGAATAATTATTAAAATCATGATCTTGATAATTATAACATGAAGCTCTTTATAAATCAAGATCGTTCATTATGCTCCCTACATTTATCAAAAAGGAGTTCTTCAAATGAAATGCAACTTGTCTTTTGATTTTATGATATTTTGTGAATTTCGAAATTAATTTTAATGACTTGATTATGAGTTTCAAGTTGACGATTTGATTTGAATAAGTTATATCTAAATCATAATCATGATCTTGCAAAATTGAAATCACAAATAATATCTTTTGGTATTCATGAATTGATACTCACAATATGAAAGTATTGGTATTCATGACTTGATTTTGATTGAAACATTACATGCTTAAATTAATCATTCTTCTATGTTTCAAAAATTCTTTAAATGTCTTATGTGATGACTGAAAATTAATTTGCTTTATGATGAATCACGAATCATGACTTGATCTATGATATTGAAATATTTTAATCATGATTCTTGGTTATATAATTCCTTTGCCCTATTAAAAGGATTTGTTGAATGGATCATGTCCTTTTTGAACTTTCTTGATATCATGACAAGATTTTGTAATATGGCCTGTATAATAATTAAAAATTTTTGGCCATTGATTACTCCCTTCTTTTCGACAAAAACAAAGGGGAGAAAGCTTTTGCTAGTTAGAACATGCAAAGAAAAGCAAGTGCAATCTTGCACATGAAGCAAGTGTTGAATTGCCATGATTGAACCTAAGAATCTTGCTATGCTTTTGTGCTTATATGTTGTGATGAAAATATAGCTTCATGTTATAAAAACTTGCATATATTTTAAAATAGCTAGAGCTACTTCTCCTTTTGTTGATGATAAAGGGGGAGAAATATATGAATTGATACTATAAGTGCCATATTTGAATTTTCATCATGTTAAGATATCAAGAACTTGCATCGTAATTCTACTTGATGATATCTTGCCATGTGATGAAATGCTACGATTTGTTGCTAAAATCATGCATGCAATACTTATGCTTTCTACGTAATGTATTGCATATGATATGAACCTTGATTAAAATTGCCTTGATTTGAATTCAAGGTTTATCTCAATTATGGAATTTTGAAATAAGAATGATTACTCACCTTTGTCATGATTTAGAAATTGACAGAAAGGGTTTTCCCTTCTTTTTGACAATGACTAAGGAGGAGATAACTTGCTAGCACAATTCAAAAAAAAAAAAAGGCAAAAATTACAAAAGAGAAGAAATTGCTATCTTGAACATCACCGATAATTGCTAGCTTGAAATGTCAAGAAAATGCAAAAACTTATTTATTTTCTTGCACATATAAAGAGAAGATGCAAATGTAACACTTGCCAAATTGTTTGCTTGCCTCATGTAAAACATTATCTCTTGCTAGTTTGGCATTTTGCTAGCTTGCACTTTGCAAAGAAAGCAAAAATGACACTTCTCAAAAGAGAAGAAAGAGCTTGTTATCTTGAACATCACAAGTTTGCCAAACAAAAATTTGCAAAAGTGCTATCTTGCCTATCTCAAGAAGCAAAACTTGCATATCGTAAAAATTTGCTAGCTTACAACTTGCATATTTCAAGAAGCAAGAGTTGCCTTCTTGAACATCTCTAAATTGCTAGCTTGCAAGTTCTAAAATGTTGCAACATTGCTAGCTTGCATAAAAGTGCTATCTTGTATGCTGTAAAACTTGCATATCTAAAACTTGATAGCTTGAATGTTCTAAGCATGATGTAACATTTGCTAAATTTTCTAGCTTCAAAACTGCATGATGATAAAACTTGATATTATGTTTTTCATGCAATGAGTTAAAACTTACATCACAAACACTTGATTGTGGTACTTCTCCTTTTTGTTGATGACAAAGGGAGAGAAGTATGTTGATGACATGACATGTTATGCATAAGTTTATGATGACATGTTGCTTGGATTTTTTAATCTAAGAGTTTCTATCAATATGGCATATTGATAGGGGGAGTTTGTTTAAACTCTGGGAGTTAAGGTTAACTCCGTTTATGATGACATGTTGCTTAGATTTTTGAATCTAAGAGTTTCTATCAATAAGGCATATTGATAGGGGGAGTTTGTTTAAACTCCGGGAGTTAAGTTTAACTCCGTCATCAATTAGTTGTCATCATCAAAAAGGGGGAGATTGTTGAATCTCGTATTTTGATGATGAAACTCCTTGATATATGTTTATGATTTAATCTGCGTTTTGAGTGACGCAAGGTGCTTCGATTAGGATGAGACAATTAAAGCAGGAACATCATGTTGTGCCGGAGGAACATGTCAGAAGATTGGACGTCGGGCCGGTGGATCGGTTGACGTATCGACAGAAGGCTTCGGGTCGTGGACTCGGGCATCGGGCCAAGAAGAGCGGGTATTGTGCCAAGGATATCGGAGTTGCGGAGTCAACTGGCCGATTGGGCAATAGGCTACAGGAAAGGACGATGCGCCGAAGAATCGGACGAAGCGTCGAGGGACCAATGACATGCCGGACAACTTGGTTAATTGCTTAGGATTAATTGTCTCGATCGAAGTTTTTGTTTTAAGTGTGCAGGATTAACTACGATGAAAGTTAGACAAGCAGTAGGAGTTGCGCCGGAGTCAAGTTCATGATCACGTTGGGAGTTCGAGAGTTCGACGGAAGTTCGGACGGTCGTCGGAGGTTTTGCGAGAACAGATCCGAGAAGTCCAGAAGCTTGCCAAGCGAAGCTCGTCGGAACTCGCCAAGTGGATCGTCGCAAAGTCCAGGAGTTTGCCGGAAGTCCGCAGGAGCATCACCGAGGGTTCATCGGATGATCGACGGAAGTTCGTCGGAAACTCGCCGGAAGAAGCGATTGACGCACCGAAGCAAAGCTGCAGAAATTGTCTTAGATCTAATTGTAGTTAGCACGTTGATTAAGTTGGAAAATGGGAGGTGATCCCATTAGCTTAATCTTGGGGCAATTGGGCCCCTGAAAGACTAAAATTGGGCCGAATGGAGTTAACCATTCGGACCCTAATTGCACCAGGAGGTGCAACCGCCTAGGCCAGGAGGTGGCACCGCCTGGGCTAAGCCTCCCAGTGAGACTGGGCGGCGCAACCGCCCCAGCCAGGAGATGGCACCGCCTGAGCTCAGTCTTCGAGCTAGACTGGGCGGTGCAACCTCCCTGATAGAGAGGTGGCACCGCCTGAGCTCAGTCTTCGAGCTATGGCAGAGAGGTGCAACCGCCTCAGTCAAGAGGTGGCACCGCCTGGGGCTCAGTCTCTGAGCCAGACTCAGGAGGTGCAACCGCCCCTGACACAGAGGTGCAACCGCCTGGGCTCAGTCTTCGAGCTCTGCCATGCGGTGCAACCTCTCCAGTCAGGAGGTGCAACCGCCTGATCCCGGAATTCCGGGATTTGATCGTTTTAAGCTCCAAATTTGAATTGGGTTGGGGCCTATAAATACCCCACCCATTCAGCACTGAAAAGATACAGACCTACACCGAATTCTTGATCTTTTCTGTGATTCTAAGAGCTCAAATTTGTGTAAAGTCCTAAAGTTCTCCTCTTTCTGTTCTTCAAGTCTTGAGTTGTAAAGAGAGGAGAGAAAGGTCCTGTAAGGGTTGTCTCCTGAGCCCATCAAAAGGAGTGAATCTGTAAAAGGACAGTTGGCCTTCGCCTATTGAAGGAAGGCCTCTAGTTGACGTCGGTGATCTCGTCGGTGGAGGAAGCCAAAAGTGGAGTAGGTCAAGACTGACCAAACCACTCTAAATCTCTGGTTTGCATTTATTTTGAGCACTTTATCATTACTGCAAACCTCCTACATAGCTACTGCTCTCTGCGCCTTTACGAACAAGTTTCTAAGTGCTGATCTTTCCGAATCTGCATTCAGACGTAAATCGGTGTTTTCATACATTACAGTTTACGATTACGTTTTGTAACTGCAAACTATATTCTGCGCTTTTACGAATGAGTTTCTTTGCAGTTTACATTTACGTTTTGATTCTATTTATAACTGTAAACTGTCTTCTGCAATTTTACGAACGAGTTTCAAGGTTTAGACGAAAATCTGCATTCAGACGTAAAACTGCATTTAGACGTAAATCGGCTTTCCTCGTACAATCATCAGATTTCAGTTTACGTTTACGTCTTGATTTCAACTGCATACTGCCTTCTGCGAGTCTACAAACGAGTTTCAAAGTTCAGACGTAAATCTGCGTTTAGACATAAATCTGCTTTTTGCAGATTACTTTTTGAGCTGTACAATAGTAGCACACTGTCTTTATACTTCTGCTTAAACTGCTTTTGATCTAAACAAGTGATTTACGCAATATGAGCTTAGACGTAAACTGCGCTTAGACGCAAACTGTGTTTAGACGCAAACTGCGCTTAGATGCAATCTGCATTTAGACGCAAACTGCGTTTAGACGCAAACTGTGTTTAGACGTAAACTGCACATAATCATAAGTAATCTTAGAATCGGCTTTTGCATCAAAATAGTTTTTATCGAACGAACGCAGCTTTCGTTTTTAATCGCTGAAAGATTTCCGCTGCACTAATTCACCGCCCCCCCCTCTTAGTGCTCTCGATCCTAACATTAGCCACTAGCCTTGCTTTATAGGTCTCTACCTTTCCATCTACTTCGATCTTTTTCTTAAAGATCCACTTGCAACCGATGGGTACAATACCCTCGAGCGCATCAACTAGGTTCCAAACCTTGTTGGAGTACATAGAATCCATCTTAGAATTCATGGCTTCTTGCCACTTCCCGGAGTCTATACTCATAATAGCCTCCTTGTAGGTTTGAGGATCAATATCCTCAACATCCTCTCCTCTAATATGTCCCACATATCTCTCAGGAGGATGAGATACTCTATCAGACCTGCGTAAAGTTAAAAATTGTGTATTAGGTACCTGAACAGACTCGGGCTGTAGAGTGGTGCTTGAGCTTGGTTCTCCAACCTCGCTCAATTCTATCATTCTCCCACTATCTCCGCCAAGAATGTGTTCCTTCTCAAGGAACACTGCTCTCTTAGCTACAAAGACCTTTTGATCCTCAAGATGATAGAAATAATACCCACAAGTTTCCTTGGGGTGTCCCACAAATTTGCATCGCTCTGTCCTTGATTCTAACTTATCGGGGTTGTGTCTTTTAATGTGGGCAGGGCAGCCCCAAATCTTAACAACCTTAAGATCAGGCTTCTTCCCTTTCCATATCTCATATGGTGTAGACACTACCGACTTAGTTAGAATTCTGTTCAGAAGGTAAGCTGCGGTTTTTAGGGCATATCCCCAGAATGAGATGGGTAGGTCAGCGAAACTCATCATGGACCGTACCATATCTAATAGCGTACGATTCCTCCTTCCAAAGACACCATTGAGCTGAGGTGTATAAGGAGGTGTTCATTGGGATAATATCCCATGGTCCTTGAGGAACTGAGTAAACTCTATACTTAAATACTCACCTCCTCGATATGATCGAAGAGTTTTGATACTCTTTCCAGTCTGATTCTCCACCTCATTCTTATACTCTCTGAATTTCTCAAAGGCCTCGGACTTGTACTTCATTAAGTACACATATCCATACCTTGAGAAATCATCAGTAAATGTAATGAAGTAGGAGTAACCTCCAATGGCATGAGTTGACATTGGTCCACATATATCACTATGTATGAGTTCCAACAACTCAGTGGCTCTCTCTCTAGTTCCACTAAATGAAGAGTTAGTTAGTTTTCCACGAATGCAAGGCTCACAAGTTACATATGACATATAGTCGAATGGATCTAGATATCCATTATTTAGCAACTTTTGAATCCTTCTTTCGTGGATGTGACCTAGCCTACAATGTCATAGGTATGCACTGTTCACCTCATCTCGTTTCCTCTTAGACACTTACATTCATGATATGTGGAGTAATGTCTTGCATAAACGAACCTTTATGCAATATTCCTCTCGTCAATCTCCCCTCGGCTTTGCTAGAATTTACAATAAATTGTAGATGTAATAAGCAATACTGGTATCCAATACCAATGCACTATCACAAAAATCTAACAATTGGAGATTGATCATGAATGTACCTGAAGCTTCTCCAAGCTTCTATTTCGCCCTTTCTGCAAAGGTACTCTTTGCAGTTTCTCTTCCAATGCCCATCTTTACCACAGTGGAAGCACTGGCCTTTGTCCTTTGCTGGGTCTTTCTTAGCAACCTTTGCTTTACCTAGTTTGCCCTTGCCCTTTCCCTTCTTAAGGGACCTTTCTGCTTTCCTTTTCTTTCTGGTCTCACCAGTATAGAGAACTGGCTTCTCTTTCTTAATAGTACTCTCTGCCTCCCTCAACATATTGAGGAGCTCTGGGAGAGTCACTTCAAGCTTGTTCATATTAAAATTCATTATGAACTATGAAAAGGAATATGGTAGGGACTGAAGCACAATGTCCACACACAAGTTATCCTCTAGGACCATTCCTAGACCTGTGATTTTCTCTATCCACTCAATCATCTTTAAGACATGGTTCTGAACCGGTGTCCCCTCAGTCATCCTAGCGCGGAAAAGGCTCTTGGATATCTCATATCGTTGAGTCCTTCCCTGTTCCTCAAACAATTTGCGAACATGTAGGAGAATGGATCTGGCATCCATCTTTTCATGTTGTCTCTGTAACTCAGGAGTCATAGAGCACAACATATAGCACTGAGCAAGAGTGGAGTCATCAAGGTACTTCATGTAGCGAGCGATCTCATCCTCGTTTGCCCCTTCTTCGGGCGTAGGCATCACTGAATCAAGGACGTACACGATTTTCTCCGCTGTGAGAACAATTCTCAAGTTACGGAGCCAATCCGTATAATTTGGACCAGTGAGGCGGTTGACATCAAGTATGCCACGTAAGGGATTTGAAAGCGACATTTTCTGAAGATAAAGATGCAATAGAAATGAATAACATGCAGATTTTGCAAGAAATAAACTATTAAGATATGGACTTCTATCTTAATATGCTCCCACTATTTTACTAACGAGTCACGCGACACCCTCAGTACGTGAAACGGAAGTCTCCGGCAGACTTCTAGTGGGGATCAGGATCCAATCAGCATCTTAGTGTAACCTCGAGGGACTCGACCAATCACACTAAGCCTTAAAGGTAGGCAACTCTTGCCGATCACAACTCCTTGTGATTCCCGTCCTGTTCGGCCTCCGAATCACCATGGCCTCGAGGGACTCGACCAACCATGATGCTCGGTTAAGTCAACACCTTCGTTACAAGATGAGTCTGATTTGATGATATACCCTCAAGGGACTCGACCAAGTATACCATGCCCTCAGGTCACCGGTGACATCTCTATGTCGTAAGCAAGATAGCGAATCGCGATATAGGTGAGTCTCGAGGGACTCGACCAACTCAACCTACAACGGGAATCGGTTCCTACTTATAACGATGGAAGGCCACGTGGGTCAATCTAATTACCTCACGTTTACCGACTTAATATTATCGAGAGATGTTTCTAAGATTTGGTCTCCTAATATTACATGTCACACATATACATATTTAATATATATCTATATCGCATGCAAATATATATACTTATCTAGTATGTATATAATCAATTACACCAGATGATCATGGACCACAACCTAATGTGATTAGGCCCGAGCCAGTAGGCCTAATCACTCACATCAAGATCTATGTGTGCAACGATGCATCTCCATGCCCTATGATCGTCCATCTCGTCCTCGTCGGTTCCGTCGATATCTTGATGCATCTTCATGCATCGCGATCGTCCGTCTCGTGGGTCCCACTATCGCATCCATGCTCCCGCTGCGCCTCCTCATGTGATTATAACTTAATCATAGACACCCAGGCCCGACAATAAACGAGAAATACAATGGAGGCTCGCAGACCTCAATAATAATAATCACAAGTACACACATCAAACGGTCCATGATCATCCGTCCACACATCATACATCACATGTATAAATAATCATCATAATGTAGGACTACTAGATAATAATAAAAATAATAATCAACTAAACCTTTTAATTAATTAATATTTTCTGAAATCAGGGACATGTAGGGAATTTCTGAATTTATAGGGGTATTTTCGTAATTTGGACAAAAGACAGAAACTGGAATTTCTCAAATTCCGAGGGGCAAAACTGTCTTTTGCCCAGAAAACCCTAATGCCCTTTCCCCCTTTCGCTGCTGCCGCCGCCGCCACCCTGCCGGCGGCGGCCTGTGCGGCGGGGCGAGGGCACTGCCCTCGCCTGCAGGCGGCACGCCCGCTGGCGGCGCTGCCGCTGCAGGTGGGCGCCCCCTTCGGGCGCCGCTGCCTCCGCAGGCGGTGCGGTCCCGCCGGGCGGCCGCCCCTGTGGGGGGGGGGTTTCGCCCGCGGGAGCAGCGGCGGCAGGCGTCGCTGCCCTGCGGCGGCAGGCGCCGCTGCCCTGCGGCGCCTCTGCCCGTGGGCTGCAAGCCCCGCCGGCAGCAAGCCTGCTGCAAGCAGGCCACCGGCCGGCTGCTGCAGATCTAGCCCCTGTGCTGCCCGCCTTCGGTTGCGCTTCACGCACGCAGATCGAGGGCAGCAACTATTGCTGCCCTCTCTCGCTTTTGCGTCAACGATTTTGACGTCAATATTCTTCCTAAACACAACACACGCAGTTCAAAACCAATCATTCGCAAGAACAACCTGGCTCTGATACCACTGTTGGGAAATCATGGGGGCGACATCACATGCGCAGCGGAAGAACAAGAAAACAAAATCCCCGATTCCCAAAAGGATGTTCGTTGTCGTGCGAAGATTGGTGCGCAAAAATCCGCGAAACATGAAACTGCGTATAGAGTATATTGTGTTACCTAGGGAGATCGTATATCCCTGTTTCCTTGTAGATCCTTAGGAGAGGGTAAAGGAGGTCAAGCGTCCTCCTCTCTAGCGGTGATCCACACAGCAGGGTTGCGACGACACTCCTCAAAAACTCCAGGCCTGATCTGAGGTGGAGAGGAAGAGGAGAATAGGAAAGATAAGCAAAGGCTCTGAATCCCTCCTATTTATAGAGGTCCCCTGTCAAACCCTAATGGGTCCTCCCATAGTGGGTATTGGATCTGCATCCAATAAGATAAGGGCTCCGTCGGATATCTCATATCCGAACCTCTACTCATCGCAATGCCTACCATATGTGTGTGACCCTCTAGGCCCAATATCGAGCTGGCCGTGAGTCATACCTGTCAGAACTCCTTCTAACTCAGTGAATTATTATCTCTGTAATAATTCACTTGACTCATCGACTACGGAAGTACTAGGCCTCTACGCCATAGTCCCCAGACAATACAGGGGAATCCAATCCATTAGACTTGTCTGTCCTCAGTTACCGTGTACCTATAGTCCCTCATCCATCTAATATCCCAGAGACCGTATATTGAGCATGGTGCTGTCAGACCCATACGGTTTCTACTCGAGTCTCGCTCTAATCGGATTCTCCCGGAGAACTCTCTCTCTCAACCCGAATGACCCTAGCCAGGGATTTGTCTGAGCAAGAACACATGGGATATTCCTCTCATGACGCCGAAAGTGGATGATCCTCTATCGACACTCAATAGCCCTCGTAAGGTCGACTACCACTCCCAATGACCAGCTGTACTAGATCTGGGACAACCAAACCTATAAGTCTGGTATCAAAGAGTGGAGCACTCATGCAGAACATCCTTGGTGTCTCAAGTCTAAGGACCAGATACACCACTAGGACTACGGAATCGCTGTCTAACAATAAGGCATCATAAACCATCCAGCATTCCGTAAGCGGATCAATCAGTGAACTCATTCTCCAATGAGCACTTGTACTGTATCCCTTGTGTCCCTACACGAGCAGCTATGAGACCAGCTGCATCCATCATATGGACGGGTATACAGCACACCAGTCTATCTGGTTATCACGATGTCCCTCTCGAGTAACCTATGACCGGGATTATTTAGGATATGTGTTTAAAGGTGAATCGATCTCATTATCATGATCTCATCACGATCCGATTCCCATTGCACAAATCCAAGGACATCACAATATATGTATGCATTTATGCAATAGTTATAAAGTGATATACGCCAAAATATAATAAGCAAAAAGATTCTGTAGCAAGTCACACGTGCCATCACTCACGTGATTGGCTTGTTGGGCACCTATGACTAGCACTTCCTTTAATAGGCGAAGGCCAACCACCCTTTTACAGCTTTTCTCCTTTTGACAGTCTTAGGAGACAACCCTTACAAGTTTCACTCCTCTCTTGAATGATCTCAACACTTAGAAGAAAGAAGGAGGAGAACTTTAGCTTTTATAACACTTTTAAGGCCTCAAAGACTCAAGATAATGTCAATTTTTTGTTGCCCTTTCATGTAGGAAAGGGTGGGGTTTTTATAGCGCCCAATAAGTTCAAAAATGGAGCCTAAAAATGTCCATTCCCAGAATTCTGGGGTCCTAGCGGTACAACCACCATTACTACGTGGTACTACTGCATGTCATCTATCACTGGGCAATACTACCACTCAGTCTGGGCGGTACTACCGCTTGACAGCACTTAAAGACCGAGCTCTGGCGGTACCACCACCTGACAGGGGCGGTACCACCGCTGGCAGTAATAACTATCGGCGGTACCACCGCTCAGAACTCCTGGGAGACCGAGTCTCCCAGGTGCCACCGCCAGCCAGGATTTTAGGGATCGAATGTGCTATTCCATTCAGCCCAATTTGGGTCTGTTAAGGGCCCAGTTGGCCTCTGATTAAGTTAGTGGGATCACCTCTCAATCCTAACTTAATTGACACTCTAACTATGACAATTAAGACATCATTACTGCAATTCGTGTTTCGGTGCGTCAATCGCTTCCTCCGGTGAACTTCCGGCGAACATCCGACAAACCCTCGGCGATGCTCCGGCGGACTCTCGGCAAGCTCCTGGACTTTGCGACGATCTTCTTGGCGAGTTCCGACGAGCTTCTATGGCAAGCTCCTGGACTTCTCGTATGGTTCCCATAGAACTTCCGACGAACGTCCGGACTTTCGTCGAACTCTCGAACTCCCAACGTGATCTTGATCCTGACTCTGGCATAACACCTGCTACATGTCTTACTACCATCGTAGTTAATCCTGCACACTTTTCTCAATATATAGATTAGATAAACAAACAGTAATTGACTTCATCATCAAAATCCGAGATTCAACAATCTCCCCCTTTTTGATGATGATAATCAATTGATGACGGAGTTAACATTAACTCCCCCTATCTATATGCCATACTTGAGAAAAGTCATTCTTGAATTCAAAGCCTTTGAATTCAAGAGACATATTGATAAGTTAAGTTCATTTAAACTTATCAATACACCCATCATGATTCCTATCATGATGTAACTTTCTGAAAATGATGTCAAGGAATGACACCCATTTTCAAATCTTATATTTCAAATATGAAGGATAACAATCGTAGCAATTCATTCTATGACGAGATATCAATTTGTAATATTTCAAATTAAGCTCTAGATATCTTATCATAATGCAACCATTTCAAGTGTAAAATTACATACATTTATCATCAATTTATCACATATTTCTCCCCCTTTGTCATCAACAAAAAGGAGAACGATTCAACAATATATGCAAGTGTGGTAAAAATTCATGTCACAAAATCATACCAATCATATTTCAAGCATTCATGACATGGTATCATTCAAAAGTTCTCAACATTAAGGAGATAGCTTTCATTACTTCTTCCCTTTTATTTATCATTAAGGCTATGCATGAAGGAGGAAAGTAAGGAAGGTAAAGCCATTGAGAACCAACTTTAAATGAAGTTAAGATCAATAAGAGAGTTTCATTATGCTTTATTTTTCATAAGGATCAAAATATACATGTGAAATTAAATCCTTGCAAGTGCTCATCTCAAAAAATCTTCCTTCATGGAGAAGGAATTCATGTGAGAGAATCATTACATCAAATCAATTTCTCAATAAAAATTCACAAAAAAATAAGTCCATGAGAGATGCATTTGCCAATTAATTCCATCATTAAGTAATGAAGCATGGATATGAAATAAATTTGGTATGGCATAGACTCATGAAAGCTCCATTCAAGAAATATATTAAGTCCGGAAGAAAAATATAACAAAATCATTCGAACAATTTTTTGTCATAGCTTTTCAATCACAATCATGAAGGTAAAATCATTAGTGCTTTGTAGTGCTCAAAGATTAAGAATATGATGTATGATTAAAACTTTCTCAAATCAAAATAATGAAAGTATAACATGCTCATCATCATGGAAACTTTTAGCATCAAGGCACAAAATTTTCAACATCAAAGTAAACATGTTATTGAAGCACACAATCTTATCATCATGTAAAATTTGTATCATAAAATTTTCAGCACCGAATTTAAGTGATCAAAGAATCAAGAAAGTCCAAAAATGAAATTTAATAAATTCATGCATTCGAACAAATTAATATTCCTAACTCCACAAATGCTTACCAAATAATACATCAAGTCATAGATACCAATAGTTAAACATATCAAGGACTTGCGATCATCAAAGTAGGTAGCATTGCGATCATCAAGGTGAGTAGCATAAAAAGTTTACAACATAGTATTACAACATGACAAGAAGGAATTGTGTCCACTTTTTCTAAATACATACATACGTTCATTCAGGTGGTGGAAAGTTAAAATGTCTAAACAATGTGTTAAACTATCGGTGAATACAGCTCAGATAAGATTTGATCTTGGTATTGTTCAAGTCAATCTTGTCTTTGTTCAAAACGATCCATCTGAAACCCTATGTCTTCGATAGTTGAAGAAGGTGCTTGCTCTACTGGAGGTGATTCCTCAAAGGGACCAGTTGGAGGAGATAGATTACCCCTAAAGATTGGTGTTTTCGGTTCTAGTTCTGGTTGGGGGGGATCGGTCCTTCTAGGCAGTCTAACCCATATACTATTTCTAAATATACATCTCATCCATCGAAGTAGATTTTTATTTATGATACTAAATCTATCTAGCTTTATAACTTCTTCGTCGGATAGAATTGCAATATCGTAGGCATGGAGTATTCTAGTGATTATGCTACCATATAGAAGCATCATGTCCTTTTTAGATATTTCTATCATGTTTTGTTGGATAAGGTAACCAAAACAATTGTTATATCCCTTCATGATCCAATACATGGTACCTAGTTCCGTTTGGCTTACTTCATCATGATGATATTGTTTAGGGAGAATAATACTAATCAAGATGTGATGAAGTATTTTGGTGCTTAATGGTAGTAAATTTTCATAGCTTTTTGGAAGTATCATTAAGTTGGGATTGCCAAAAATTATTCCTAAGGCATCAACGTAAGTGGTCCCAACTGTTTCATCATCCCATTGTCATCTAAAATAACAACCTCTTTCTTTTACCGGGATGCTTATGATGTCACAAATTGATCTATCCGTAATGGATATATGACGTCCTAAAAGATGGGTAGATACCTTTTCTTCTTCATCTACATGTAGATTGTTATAAAACAACCTAACAATTCTAGGGTAGATAGGTTCACTTATTTGTAGGATTGGGAGAAGGTCTAGATTTGTAAACCATTGAATAGGTTCTAAATCGCTTAGTTCATCTAAATCAACATATTTTCCCTTATAAACATGTCTAGATTCTATGGATGTAAATTTTAGGGCATGTTGATTTGAATCGAAAAGTGTGGAATCATAGTTTTCTTCTAGTCTCCTCTTTCCTTTGTCCCTAAAAGATCTTCTAGAACCCATAAATACTGCTATTATGAAGATAAATAATGAGCAAGAGTAGATAATACCAAAGAGAAATCAAAGCCTTTTAGAAAATACCTTAGTTGAGATCTTCAAGAAGATGTATGATTGATCCTTAATCTTGTAGCAAATAGGGAGTTTTGGGCAGCTAGAGGGAGAGAATGGAGTTCAAAAGAGGTTTGGAGTTGCAAGGGTGAGTGGAAAATGAGTTGGGATCAATTCTACCGCCGGCCCTAGCTCGATTTTAAAAGGGGGTAGGTTGCGGGTGGTGCAACCGCCTGCCACTCGTGACAGCTAGCGGTCGATGCCACTGCCTACAAGTAGTGAGCACTGCTTACAAGGGTGTGTGGGCTAATGTGGGTGATTTCAATTTGAAGGGAGTTTTTGTTTGTGGAGCACACAACCCTAATTACATAATCATGTAAAAAATTCACATCACAAGATGAGAAAATTCGTACATTCATGATCGATCTTATGAAATGCATACTATACTCAAATGTTATATAGAGCTTATATGTTTTCAATATGTTTATGACTTATCATGCAAGCATCGCAAGCCGTAAGTTCATGATCTTGTAAGATATAGTTGGATCTGAAAAAATTGAGGGAGGAATATATCCGATAAATTCAGAAATCCGGAAGATGTGTGAAGGGGAATTCAAGTATCAAAATTTTGAGAGATCAAAATTAAGTGTTTATCACACAAGATTGCATCATTAACGTATAAAGTATAAGTATCATTTTGTAATTGATAGTTTTAATTGTACTGATCCTCTTTTTTTTATTTTAGCTAGAGAGCTTTATGAGTTATTTTGGATCTCTGGTCATAAACCTTGAGCACCCAAAAAATAAGATATCATCTCTTACTCCTAGCTTGTGATGATATACGTTTCTACAAAAGAGGATGATTTTTAGATACTCATTTGACTTTGGGTGCCTCAAAAATCGATCTAAATTGCTTATCATGTTGCATGAAATTCTTTACGGTTCCTTTAGGAACCCAAATCAATTTGTGGACTACATTTTTTAAACGGACAATGATAAGCTTTATGTCTACGTTTGCAACAAAAGTTGCATTTGTTTTGGGGTGAAATATGCAAGATAGGGCCTTTAATGAAGGTGGTTGGATTTGGATGAGAGCTACTCACAAATCCAATTCCACTTCTTTTATGAACGTGACCTTTATTGATAAGGATCATGTTCAATGACTTGCTACCAACCTCAAATTTCTTCAAGGTATCCTTGAGTAGCAAGTTCTCCTTTTGGAGTATTTCTAAATCATGGCATTTCGAGCTAAACTATCATTATGCTTAATTTTTAATTTATCGAAATTACTAATAAGAGAATCATGCTCCTTTTTTAACAATTTATTTTTTTTACTAATTATTTTGCATTCATCAAATAAATCATGAAAAATATTTAATAATTCATTAAATGATAAATTTGTATCAATTGAACTAGATACCTCCTCTCCAATGGCTATTAGTGCATAGTGAGCAACTTGCTCGGTGTTGGGCTCCTCTTCTTCGGATTTGCTTGAGTCATCCCATGTTGTTTTGAGTACCTTCTTCTTCGGTATCTTCTTCTTGGCTTGGGGACATTCACTCTTGTAGTGTCCCGGCTTCTTGCATTCATAACAAATTACTTGATCTTTCTTGAGTTCAAATTTATTTTTAGTGTCATTTTTAAATTTGTTTCTTTTAATGTATTTTTTGAATTTCCTTGTTAAAAGTGTCATGTCATCATCAAAGTCCTCATCACTTAGTTTCCTCTCAAGTGGTCTTCTTGTATTATTAGTGTCATATCCTTCCTGTTCTTTAGAAGGGTATCCTCAAGCTCTTTATAAGCTTTGCATGTCATTTTATAGGTCATTAATGTCCCAATTAATTCTTCAAGAGGCAAGTTGTTTAAATCTTTGGCCTCTTGAATAGCCGTGACTTTAGGGTCCCAACTCTTTGGAAGGGATCTTATAACTTTATTAACGAGCTCAAAATCCAAAAACACTTTTATTAAGTCCTTTTAGACTATTGACGACATCTGTAAAATGGGTGTGTACATGTCTCCAATGGTCTCACTCGGTTTCATTCGAAATAATTCATAAGAATGTACTAAAAGGTTGATTTTTGACTCTTTCACTCTACTAATGCCTTCGTGAGTCACTTCGAGTGTGTGCCAAATATCAAAAGCTATTTCACAAATCGAAACTCGATTAAACTCGTTTTTATCTAGAGCACAAAATAAGGCATTCATAGCCTTAGCATTTAAAGCGAAAGTCTTTTTCTCTAATTCATTTCAATCGATCATTGAACGAGAAAACTTTTGAAATCCAGTTTCTACAATATTCAAAAGCTCAAAATCCATAGAAATTAGGAAGATTCTCATTCTAGTCTTCCAATAGGTGTAATCCATCCCATTGAACATGGGCGGATGTGTAATTGAGTAACCCTCTTGGTTTCCAACAAATGCCATCTCTCTTGGGTTTTAATCCAATTGAGAGTGAATCTCGCTCTGATACCAATTGTTAGGATCAAGAGCACACTAAGAGGGGGGGTGAATTAGTGCAGCGAAAAACTTTTGCTATTTCAAAAACCTTGTTTCGATTAAAGCCGATTCAACGAGAATGATTTCAACTCAATTCGTTTCGGAAGGAATTTGAGCTTGAAGTCTTAAGTGAAAATGCAAGAGAGGACTAAGGTGATTTGCAGCAATGTAAATCATGTTAGGATCGAGAGCACTAAGAGGGGGGGGGGGTGAATTAGTGCAGCGGAAATCTTTCAGCGATTAAAAACGAAAGCTGCGTTCGTTCGATAAAAACTATTTTGATGCAAAAGCCGATTCTAAGATTACTTATGATTAAGTGCAGTTTACGTCTAAACACAGTTTGCGTCTAAGCGCAGTTTGCGTCTAAATGCAGTTTGCGTCTAAATGCAGTTTGCGTCTAAATGTAGTTTGCGTCTAAATGCAGATTGTGTCTAAGCTCAGATTGCGTCTAAGCGCAGTTTGCGTCTAAGCGCAGATTGCGTCTAAGCGCGGTTTGCGTCTAAACACAGTTTGCGTCTAAGCGCAGTTTACGTCTAAGCTCAGATTCGGAAAGATCTGAACTTAGACACTTGTTCGTAAAAGCGCAGAAGGCAGTTTGCAGTTATAAATGGAATCAAAACATAAACGTAAATTGCAAAGAAACTCGTTCGTAAAAGCGCAGAAGACAGTTTGCAGTTATAAATAGAATCAAAACGTAAATGTAAACTGCAATGTAAAGATCGTACGAAAACATCGATTTACGTCTGAATGCAGATTCGGAAAGATCAGAACTTAGAAACTTGTTCGTAAAAGCGCAGAGAGCAGTAGCTATGTAGGAGGTTTGCAGTAATGATAAAGTGCTCAAAATAAAAGCAAACCAGAGATTTAGAGTGGTTCGGTCAGTCTTGACCTACTCCACTTTTGGCTTCCTCCACCGACGAGGTCACCGACGTCAACTAGAGGCCTTCCTTAAATAGACGAAGGTCAATTGCCCTTTTACAGTTTCTCTCCTTTTGACGGGCTCAGGAGACAACCCTTACAGAACCTTTCTCTCCTCTCTTTACAACTCAAGACTTGAAGAACAGAAAGAGGAGAACTTTTGGACTTTACACAAATTTGAGCTCTTAGAATCACAGAAAAGATCAAGAATTCGGTGTAGGTCTGTATCTTTTCAGTGCTGAATGGGTGGGGTATTTATAGGCCCCAACCCAGTTCAAATTTAGAGCTCAAAACGATCAAATCTCGGAATTCCGGGATCAGGCGGTTGCACCTCCTGACTGGGGCGGTTGCACCGCCTGGCAGAGCTCGAAGACTGAGCCTCTGGGCGGTGCTACCTCTGTCAGGGGCGGTTGCACCTCTCTGCTAGAGCTCGAAGACCGAGCTCAGGCGGTTGCACCGCCTGACTGGAGAGGTTGCACCGCCTGGCAGAGCTCGAAACTTGAGCTTTGGCGGTGCTACCTCCTGATAGAGGAGGTTGCACCGCCCAGTCTCGCTCGGAGACTGAGCCCTGGGCGGTTGCACCTCTTGGCTGGGGCGGTTGCACCGCCCAGTCTCGTTGGGAGACATAGCCTGGGCGGTGCTACCTCCCTGCCTGGGCGGTTGCACCTCCCACAGCAACCTGGGTCCGAATGGGTTGAACCATTCGACCCAATTTGAGTTCTTCAGGGGCCCAATTGCCCCATGATTAAGCTAATGGGATCACCTCCCATTTCTAACTTAATCAAAGTGCTAACTACGATTATTTCCTAAGACATATTCTGCAGCTTGCTTCGGTGCGTCACTCGCTTCTTCCGACGAGTTTCCGGCGAACTTCCGTCGATCATCCGATGAACCCTCGGTGATGCTCCTGCGGACTTCCGGCAAACTCTTGGACTGCGACGATCCACTTGGCAAGTTCCGACGAGCTCCTTTGGCAAGCTTCTGGACTTCTCGGATTTGTTCCCGTAGAACCTCCAACGACTGTCCGAACTTCCGTCGAGCTCTTGAACTCCCAATGTGATCATTGTCATGACTCCGGCGCAACTCCTGCTGCATGTCTTACTTTCATCGTAGTTAATCCTGCACACTTAAAACAAAAACTTCGATCGAGACAATTAATCCTAAGCAATTAACCAAGTTGTCCGGCATGTCATTGGTCCCTCGACGCTTCGTCCAATTCTTCGGCGCATCGTCCTTTCCTGCAGCCTATTGTCCAATCGGTCAGTTGACTCTGCAACTCTGATATCCTTGGCACAATACTCGCTCTTCTTGGCCCGATGCCCGAGTCCACGACCCGAAGCTTCTGTCGATACGTCAACCGATCCACCGGCCCGACGTCCAATCTTCTGACATGTTCCTCCGGCATAACATGATGTTCCTGCTTTAATTGTCTCATCCTAATCGAAGCACCCTGCGTCACTCAAAACGCAGATTAAATCATAAACATATATCAAGTAGTTTCATCATCAAAATACGAGATTCAACAAATCACACAAATGAAAAAAAAAAAATTTCGTAAAGTCTTCGTAGAAAGCCGATCTCGGAAGATGTTTTACGTCAAAGCAAATGTAAACGTATTTAAAGCACAGTAAGGAGGAGAGGCAGTTTGCTATAAAGGAAAGATGCTCAAAGTAAATGCAAATCGATATTTTAGAGTGGTTCGGTCAACGTGACCTACATCCACTATCGGCTTCCTCCTTCGACGAGGTCACTGGCGTCCACTAGAGGCCTTCCTTCAATAGGCGAAGGTCAACCACCCTTTTACAGCTTTTCTCCTTTTGACGGGCTTAGGAGACAACCCTTACAAGTTTCACTCATCTCTTGAATGATCTCAACACTTAGAAGAAAGAAGGAGGAGAACTCTAGCTTTTACAACATTTTTAAGGCCTCAAAGACTCAAGATAATGTCAAGTTTTTGTTGCCCTTTTATGCAGGAAAGGGTGGGGTTTTTATAGGCCCCAATGAGTTAAAAAATAAAGCCTAAAAGTGTCCAACCCCGGATTTTCGGGGTCCTGACAGTACCACCGCCATTACTGGGTGGTACTACCGCCTGTCATTTGTCACTGGGTGGTACTACCACTCAGTCTGAGCGGTACTAATGCCTGACAATGCTCGAAGACCGAGCTCTGGCAGTACCACCGCTTGACAGGGGCAGTACCACCACTGGCAGTAATAACTGCCGGCGGTATTACCGCTTGATAGGGCCGATACCACCGCCCAGAACTCTTGGGAGACCGAGTCTCCCAAGTGGTGCCACCGCCGGTCAAAATTTCAGAGACTGAATAGGCTATTCTATTCGACCCACTTTAGATCTATTAAGGGCCTAGTTGTCCCCTTGGTGGCTACGGATCGAGAGGACAACAAAAGTAGCTGCACTGTGAATTGCAGCTATATATATATATATATATATATATATATATATATATATATATATATATATATATATATATATATATATATGAATTTTGAGATTGTTTTATATAAGAAGAGGTTTTTTTTTTTCATATTTCCGTCTAGTCTTCATCTTTTATGATTTTTGAAATACCTCATGACATAAAATGATATTACAATTTTCTTTTTGATTGAGTCAGTAAATAAAATGAATCGATCTATCGATTTTAGAGGTTCATAGGATAGGATGAACCGATCCAATACCTCAGTTATCCTATTTTTTAATAGGATAAAATATTTTTTAAAAACATCATAAACCTATTCAAAAAATAATAAAATTGATATAAAAGTCTCTTTATTTGTTTATTCTTATTCCTAAACCAAAAAAAGATAAATATTTGACCCTTTTTTTATTCCTAAACTAATATGTATGTATTGTGTAATATTTTTATATAAAAAACTTGAATTAACAGTGGATCTATAATATTAATCAGTTTTATATTTCACTTCAACGAAAAATTAGTGTATCGAATCAAAGTAGGATAAGAGGAGTCGGTTTATATTAAACTTTAACATTTCCTCTCACTTGATTTTACACATAAAATTAAATTCAAGTATATTATGCAAGACTAAATGAAGAATATGTATTATATAAATATTCTAATTAAAAAATGGACAAAAAAAGTGAAATATATAAAAATTTCAAACTCAACTTGTTTTGATTAATGTTTTGATTGACTTACCATAGATCCCAAAAGTTTTATTTATTAGCAAAGGAATCAATTTATATTATGATTTAATGGTATTTGGAGTGTATCAATCCCATAAGACGTTAGATATTACTTTATTAGGGAAGTTAATTAATCACGATGATACAACATTTCATCTCCAAGGAGGCATAAATAAAGGATTTGGTCCAAAATGGTGGTGAAAATTCTAGTAATTCAAATGGTGTTCAGTGTTTGGGACATGATGGTACACTCAATGTACTGTTTGGTTAATTAGAGAGTATATAAGGAACTTATTTTCTCATAATTTGCCAAGTAGTTTTCTACCTAGTCACCACTATATATTAATAAATGTAACCAACAGGTCATTGTATTCCTATCTATGCTTAAAAGAATAGTTTATCTTGAATTAAAAAATGATAGCAAAATAAGATATTTTCTATATTAATGGTATTCTATTAGAGGAAAGTAGAAGAGCAAATAGTTTTATCATTATTAAAACTTATAATTTTGTGTGCACTTATTATTATGAAATAAATTTATTTTAGTAAAAAAGAAAATAAGAAAAGGACAAATGTTAGATAAGGGTTGTGGGAGACAGCACAAACAAACGATAAAGTCATTGAAGGCCCCTCCACCAGGATAAGATTCACAGCCACCTGTTGCTCCTCTTTAGGTCCCATCTTGATCTATATCCAGATTTCATTGCCCTCCATCACTGGAGCCTTCTCCCACAAGCACCACTCACATCACTATCTCCTCCACATCCCCTTCTTTTCCCTTGGAAGTTCCCAAAACATTATATGTTCCTCTCTCTCCACCAGCCCCAGCACGTCGGCCACTCCACACATCTCCCTATCACATCAGAAACCTGTGTCTCATTTGGATCACTACTTCATTGGAGGTTCACATACACAGAGAGGAAGCGAAAAATGAAGCATGTAAACGACCCGCGCACTTCCCCACCTCCTTATTCGATATTCATTATTGTGTAGCACGGTAAGCGGAAAACAGCAGTAAGAGTAGCAAAACCAAAGCTGGACGGGAAAAGTCCTCACGTGACAACATACCTCCAATGGACATGCACTATAGCAGCAATGAACACCCACACTTGAAGACACGTAATTCTCCACAAATTGATCAGGTTCGGATGCAGGTGATGGTGGTGGGCCAAACCATCGGGTGATGGAGGAGGCGGAGGAGGAGGAATTGGAAGCGTTCATTGGGTTGTCGTCAGGGCGCGGTGGAGGACATGGACGAAGGAGGCGGGGGCGCTGAGGTGGGGGAGGTGGCCCTCGTCGTGGAGGAGCTCCAGGGTGGTGCGGCCGCCGAGGTGGGCCTTGAGGTACGCGGCGACGGAAGGCGGCACCGACACGTCGTTGGCGGTCTGGATCACCACGCAGGGGGCCTGCACCAGCCCCAGCACCCCCCGCAGATCGCTGTTGAACACCGTCCGCGACACGAACAGCGATATGTCCGGCCGCATGTTGAACAGCGTCCGGCTGAACTCCCTCACCGCCGCCGGCACGTCCGCCCCCACCGCCAGCGGCGCGAACCCTCGCACCCACGCCTCGTAGTTCGCCTCCATCGCTGCGAACACCTCTTCGGTCTCCTCCCTCTCGAACCCCCCATGGTAATCCCCATCGTTCAGAAACCTGGCTCCCACCAAGACCTTGTCACACACACACAGACCACGAGAGCACATGTGCATATGTAAAAGAAGCAGTAAACCGCACACCTTGGGGATGCTCCGACGAGGATGAGTTTTAGGAAGAGAAGAGGGCGGCGGATGGCGGCGAGGATGCCGATCATGGCCGATACTGAGTGGCCGACGAAGTAGCACCGGTCGACGCCGAGGGCGTCGAGCACGGCGAGAAGGTCGTCGACGTAGGCGTCGAGGGTGGTGTAGCGGTGGAAGTCGAAGTGGTCGGGGTTGACGCTGCCGGCACAGACCAGATCGTAGAGCACCACCCTGTAATCACGCAGGAAGTAAGGGAGCACGCGGTTCCACGCCGACTGATCGGTGCCGAAGCCGTGGGACAGCACCAGGACTCGACAGCCAGCGCCGACCATCCTCACGTTGAGGATCTCCAGCAGCTTGCGGCCCTTGGTGGTCGTATCATCGCTGCTGCCAAAACCCATCGTCGTCGATCTCTCTACGATCAGAGTACTGGTCTGTTATGGCATAGGAGTGTGTGCTCCTCGGATGTCGGGAGCTCGGAACAGTAAATAACAATCAGGGATTGAGGAGGAGGTGCTGCTGCTTCTCTCACAACAATTTGTTCGTCTGCCCTATCAGCTTCAGCTTTTGAAGGCCAATTAAATACGCCACTCTTATCTTTCTTATCTTTGTCGTTTCCAATCTGCACCAGAGGTCTCTGGGAACCCTCTCGACTTGTTCTCCTTTTGAGTCTTTGACCGCTACCGGTGTGAGTGGGATGCCAATTGAAGGGTGTGCAAAATGAACCCATCAGGCCGAGCGATTTGGTCCGGTTTACTTTTGTCTAATGGGTTTAAGGGTTATCTAACATTTTGGAAAACCAAACAGCTTCCAATTTGGTTTGAGTTACAGCTTTAAAAAAAGGTCACGTCAGTAAATATGTAGTAGTACACATATAACGTGGGAATTAAACTATTTGGACACGTACATTTGATGTTTAAGATGCATAAATCAATCTACAATTTTTGTCAACCAACCAAAGTTGTTGACGGCAGACCCAAAAGAGGCCCCGCGGCACAATTGACTGCCATGTGAATTGTGATCGGAGGCTGCTGCGGGAGCATAGCAAGATGTTGCTGGTTGACGATGGACGGTTCGGATGTTGCGATGGAGCGACTTCCGTGCTACTGCTCCAGATCGTCGAAGACGGCCGACGGAAATGGAAGGGTGGTGGTGGAGGAGGTGGGAAGGGGAATCCGCCGCCATTCGATACTTCTCTCGTTACCCTCTCAAGATCATTCTACCCAACAAGGTCTAGTCCTCGTCGCCGCCACCGCCACCGCCGCTGTCTTTACACTTCTTTACGCGGGCCATTCCCCCTCCATCCATTTACTTTCATCTCCACCGATCGACGGCTGATCTTCGATCTCACTCTTGGTTAGGGTTTCCTTTCAAAATTTTGGTCGACGGATGGGTTGATTATTTCCCTCTTTCTCTTATTTTCTTTTTGTTTCAATCATTGCGGAAATGAAGTTGTTTCCTCTCCTTCGGCTTAATTCACAATTCTGGTATTTTCAGGTCAAAATGCGATGATTTAGCCGTTTCCTTTTCTTTCCCCTTTTGATAGCGAGATGGAGCCTCGTCGGCGACGGTGCATCGTACGCTTCTACCAAGGTTTGATTCATTCATCTCCGTTCCATTTATTTCATCTTATTAATTCAGGTAGGGTGTGGCCAGTAGATCAGGGGAATAAAAACGAAGGGAAGCAAATCTTAATCGATTACACTTATGGAAGCATGGCATAACAAAGATGAGGATTCTGCACTGTTATCGTTTTCAGTCGATTGTTCTTAGTGGTTATTACAAATGCATGAGTCAACCAACTAGAATGATAGCTTTATGTTTCTACTTAACCCTTGATTCCAATTTTCTGTTTTCCTTCCTCATTCTCCTCTTCACTTAATCTGCATTTAATCTATTGCAAGACAGGCCTACGAGTCCGGAATCGAATCATTCAGTGCAAATTTTGCAGGTAATTTAATTCCAGAAACACGAAGCTGATCACAGAATTGAATTTTGGTATGGTTTCATTGTTCATGTTGAATTTAATGACTGGTACATATCTTTTGTTGTTTAAGTATGCTCCTACTTTATCAACTGAATTCAATTAATTCCTTCACTTTGAACAGTAATTATTAGTGATTTTCATATGTGCAATAGGTTAGAGTAACAACTGGATACTCCCAGACTTGTATTCTGATTCCAGATACGTCATTGTCGATTGGGCTACCAGTGAATTAAAATTAATGAGTTAAAATTGAAGAAAATTATATGGGGTTTTACCGTTCTGTCAGACCAATCACTACCTGAACTGATCGAGTCTTGTATGTCCTTTCGTTATATAAAATAGTCTAGGATGATTCATTTATGAACCATTAAATCCAAAACAAAATTCTATGAAATAAAAAAATTTTGATTCTAGATTATATTGATAATTTAAAAAAAAAACTACTAGGATGACAGTTGGGTGGATATAGGTGGATATGCCCTTATCGTTTAGTGATTTAAGACATCATTCTAAGACCGTAGAGATTCAAATTCTCCTTTCGTTATTTAAAAATCGTTGATTATAAATAATCAATAAGCCCAAAAGAAATTCTTTCTAGATTGATGCCCAAGCAATTAGTAGAGACGAATCATAAATTCGTTCTTGTTAGGTATTAAGAATCTTTAGAGTTAGGTATCATCAACCATCCAGAATTTCGTAAACGGATTAATCAGCGAACTCATTTTATAATGAGTACATGTATTGTATCTCTAGTGTCCCTATACGAGTAACTATGAGACTAATCACCTCCATCGTATGGATGGATATATATTACACCAATTTGTCTAGTTATCTCGATATATCTCTTAATTAACTTATGACCAGAATTATTTATGGTCTGTGTTGAAATGTAAAGGTGAATCAGTCTCAATATCATGATCTTATTATAATCTTATTCTTATTGCATGGATCCATGGACATCATTATATATATATATATATATATATATATATATATATATATATATATATATATATATATATATATATAAGTGAGAGAATATCATAATAATAATAAATAAAAAGATTGTGTCATGTCACACGTGTCATCACTCACGTGATTGATTTACAAGGTACCTATGACCAGTAGGTTCCAACATTAAGAAATGAAGAGACTTAAATTGGTAATGATATGTGAACTCCCAAGTATTGTTCAAAGACAACTTGCATTCTTATAACTATGTAAACTTTCTATCATACTTTTGTTTTGTTATTTCAACTTTTGTAGTTAGCATTTTTAGCTTTACAAGTAAAATAGGTCACTTTTTTTAGTTTTATGCTTGGTCTTTCTGTTGTAGTTTTCTTCTCTACCAAAACTTATATCCAAAAGGTGATATCGAGTTGATGGATCGTAACCCAAACCTCATATAAATCAACCTTCATATCACCCTCTACACCATCGCCACCTAACTCAATCCTCTTCCTCTTGCCCTCTCCTATATTGTTGCCTTCCATCCTTATCCTCCTCAAATGATGACATCCTCTTCCTCACCCTCTGCCACTTACACTCTTAGCTTTGCAATGCACTGTAGAGGAGTTCCACTTGGATTCCTGGGTGACCTATTATTTCATCACTATGGATGTTTCCTAGAGTTGGATAGTTGATGCCTTGTATATTCTTTAGGATCTCAAGCTACTTGTCTCGGTATCCTATGGACATTGACCATCGTGGAGGATGTTAGAGATAGTGTAGCAAGGCAAAGGGCGATAGAGGTGGAAGCAATAATCAATAATGCCTACTCGGAGTAGGTGGCTAAGGCAAGGGATATTTAAGGTATTATAAAAAAAACATCAAATGAGAAAAATAAAAATCAGGATAACCTTATGGAAAAACCCAAAGATAAAAAGAGGGGTCGAGAAAATCATATATATATATATATATATATATATATATATATATATATATATATATATATATATATATATATATATATCTCATAGTTGTTTTTTATTTGGGCACTCTTTTTTCAACGTCGCCCTCGACCTCGACCAACTTAATGAAAATATCCATCCCCTGTCACCCTCGATTATTGTCACCTTTGTTATTGTTGTTGTCCCCCTTATTCCCATCACGTGTGATGCCTCCTCCTTTGTCGCTCCCCTTGCTTTGTCACCTCTTTCCTCCCCACTTGTCCCTTCCCATTTCCTCATTCCTCTTCTTCCCTTCCTCCTTTTCCCCCTACTCCACAAAGCACCCCCACCCCACCTCCTCCCCATGCAACCCCCCCCCCCCCCCCCCCCCCCCTCTCTCAACAATTTGCATGGGTGATTGGGTGATTGAATTATTGGAGTTCTTCATCGAGAGCAACTCCTTAGAGATATTGTAGACGGAGAAGTAGATGACATAAGCGAGGTTAGCATTGAGACTCATGGCGCGAGGCCAAGGGGGCCCCTCTGCCTAGAGAATAAAGTGAATAGCATGGCAAAGACCAAGTGACGAGTGGAAGGGTGAGGAGCTAGCTTGCATCTGGGACTTGAGGGTTTCAATGAGGAACATAGAGGTGTACTTAATCACTCCCACAGCAAATCCAACCACCATGAACTACAAAAGAGAGGAGGAGGAGGACAAGAGGGAGAGAAGAAGGGGGGAAGAGAGGAGGCACCATACTGGCGAGGATGATGATGATAGTTAGGGGCAATTATAGTGGTCAAATGGAGGAAAAGATATTTTCATCAAATTAATAAAAAAAACCCATAGGTTAAAATCAAAGGGATCATTTGGTAAAAAACCAACCGAGGATATTTTTAAATTATATATATAATTATTTTTTTAAAAGGATATTTACACAACATTAAAATGTATTGGAGTACCTATATTATTCTAAGACTTTGGCTTGATAGATATAAGAACTTTTTCAATGTAGTTGAAATGAAATAATTTTTACTATGTTTTATTTTTCCCATGTTTCTCTTTAGTTCTATTTTTTAAATAGAAAAAAAAACATTACGGCTACTTACGAAATGATTACACTTGATTCCCAAAAGATATGTCTATTATAATCTAATAAAGATGACCTAATGTGCATGACTCTCACCAACGGGACATGAAGAGATTTAGAAGATGACACGATATTAATTTTTATTAAAATTTATATGAGAACACTCATAATTTATATCCGATGAAAGACACTTCCCATTGCACCTGCAATACATAATTTCATGCCATTTGGGCTTTAGAACTATAATAATTATAAAATGCTCAATCTTTAATATTTTTATCCCAAAAAAACATTTCTTTCTCTCATGTTTTCATACATACGGAAAAAAGAAAACTAACCAAACAGTAAATACATTAATCAATATGAAAATACATGAACAATTATGAGAGAGGGGGAAAAAGGACTTGGGCAATAAAAAACAAATACATAGATAAAATACATGAATAAACACGAAAGATAAGAGCAAAATATCTCATTTTAAGAAGATTCGTATATACACTAACACACGTTTAAATAAGATAAGAGGAAAGCAAAAGTTCATAACAACCTAAACAGATAGACGCTTTGTTCCCTCTTCCATCCTCCTGCTGCTTCCCATGGCGTTCCGATCCGTGTTCGACGGCGGAGCCCTGCGGACCGAATTCGAGAGCGCTGGCATCAGCCCCCACTTCGTCCCCCTCATCTGGAAGTAACTAATCAACAACTCCCTCTCTCCCTCGCTCAACGCCTCCTAATTTGCCTTCTTAGGGTTTTGTTTCTTCTTCGACCATCATCGTTTGATCTCTTTCTGCCGTGAATTTGAGCAGGTACGTCCTCCACAACCCGGGCTGCGATCTAAGCGACGTGCCCTCGCTTCCTTCGGCGGCGTATCCTCTACTCAGCTCCAAGTTCCGGCCACTCACCTCCTTTCTCTCCTCCGCCCTCGACTCCAACGACCGACTCACAACCAAGCTCCTCATCCGTCTACAGGTCTCGCATCTTTCTCTGTCTTGTCCGATCTGGGGCTGACAGATTGGATTCTGATGTTCCCCGTTTGATTTCACTTGTTCCTTGAGATTGCTGTGGCTCTGCCTATTGTGTGCTGATAGAATGAATTCTAATGTCAATTGCTAGGTTGAGCTGTGGACCTCGGGCTTGTTGGTTTTATGTCAATTTCTACTTTTGTTTTGTTGTAGATAGTTTGATTTGGTCAAACTTTAGATTTCGCTCGCCCTTCATCCCATTTGTGATTGTGGTGCTTCGTAGACAGAAAAATGGAATGCATTAGAGTTAGGGGTCTGATGAGAAGCCATGTTAGCTATGTTTTTGGTGACCGATGCTCTGGTCCTGGTTTTCACTACGATACTAGCCTTTCAGGTCACCTATATCATTTTTTCACCGTAAACAAATAATTTTTTATTTTATTTTCACACCTTTCTCTTTACATTCAAATTGTCTTGCTTTCGAGATTCATGATGGTAACTAAAATTGAACCACTAGGAGCATTACTTAATGCGACAATAAGTATCTGTAGCTTTACCTTTCATAAGTTCTAGTCGTTTGCGCTTCAAAAATGTGCTTGACAAGAACCAAGTAGATGGATTGGGAGATAAGGGATTAGGAAGAATGCCCCTTCTCCTCACATAGCTAATTTCCCACCTAAGGTAAGGTATAAAGTGTTATTTTTCAATATTTGACTTTATAAATCTTTTAATGGTTGTCTAACTTATTCCATATACATAATGATTAAATAATTAATATTATTCAAAGATAATATTGAATTAAAAGAATAAATTGTGTTCAGCTAGTGCGTAGTTTGATTTGTTGATTTGTCACTGCAGCCCTACCTAAATGGAATCTAGTCCCAAGCCATCTCAACCCATTATCACACCTCTGTGTATGCACCATAAACGTAGCTTGTCTGAACTACGAGAAGATTCGAAAGTTCCGTTTGAAATTTTGAAGCTCTAGCACTGCCTGATTAATCTACTCAGTTACTGAGAACAAGTATAAAGGTATTATTTTCGAAGAAAAAAAGGCTTTAAATTTTATAAAGGACAGACGAGTGAATGATGTCAAACCATTTATTATTAATTAGACTTGTCCTAAGAAGACTTTATGATCTTACAGAAGACAGATGAGTGAATGATGATAAAAAAATTATTATTAATTAGACTTGTCCTATGAAGACTTTATGATCTTTTTATAGAACAGCTTAAGTGTTATCTTGCTAAAGAAAAGGATATTATTGTTGTTTTTATTTTTTTTATTATCAGAATGGCAACTCTGTGGAGGCTGTAATTATGAGATATGACACACGACAAGGAAAATATGATGGAAAACCTCGTTCTGGGGGTCCTAGATCAACCTTGTGTGTCTCATCCCAGGTGCGACCATTCTGTTTGCTCTGGTGTAATAGCCATATTCTGGTTTATGACAAATAATCTTAGCTAGACTATTGAATGCCATGTTTCTGGTTAAGATTCTGCAGTTATTCTTTTTTCAAGAGCTTTGAGTTCCATAACCAGCTTGTTTTCAGGTGGGCTGCAAAATGGGTTGTAAATTCTGTGCTACTGGGACAATGGGTTTTAAGAACAATCTTTCATCAGGAGAGATTGTGGAACAATTGGTGCATGCATCTCGCATCACACATATACGGAATGTTGTTTTCATGGTAATATATGTGTTAGCATCTCTTGTTCTGAAACTTGTTTTGTCTTGTTACACATATCATGAATGTTGCTTTAGCATGCATTAGTGTCAATTTGCTTTGTTGACATTGAATAAGTTTTGTGAATAATCTTTCGATAGGAGAGATTGTGGAACAATTGTTGCATGTATCTCACTTTACTCATAGGCAGAATTCTGTTTTCATGGTAATATATGTGTTAGCATCTTTTGTCTATAACTTATTGTCTTGTTGCACATGTCAATAGTGTTGCTTTAGAATTCATTAGGGTCGATTAAGTGAAGTCATCAGATGCCTGAGCGCTCGCCTTGGCACCCAAGCGAGGTGAGAGCGCTTGATAAGTAGGCTAGGCGAGCGACTTCAATCGGGCGTGGCCCAGGCGTTGGGTGGACCAAGCGCCTACCTGATTCAACTTAGGCTGGGTTGAGCCTAAGTCGAGCCAATTTGGTTCAATTGAACTAGATGAATGGTCTCACTCAAATAGCTACTTGCTACCCTCCCAACCCCTTATTTCCTTCTGCATACTTCTTCCACCTCTCCTTATGTTTCTTTCTCTTGTAATCATGTAATGTTAATCATTATTAATAATGGTCCATAGTCTACGAATTTGATGGTCATTGACGTTCTTGAGGGAAATTGTTAAATTTTTAACATTAATCTTCTTTTTCTTTTAGCAGTTTTATTATTAGATTTGGACAATATAGTACTTTGGTATTTTAAATGAATGTAGTTTGATGTTTTGATGGTGATATTTAAGTACCTAGCTTTGCTAGGGCATTTTGGCACCTTGGTGCCTTTTAGTGTCTAGCGTTTTTCACTACACTGGGTATTGTTGACTATGGATAGGCATTGGTTGATTATGCTTACAGTTGTTTTGATCTGTTCGAAATCTTAAACCAGATTGATAAAAGGGAAATATAAATGTGCAACAATTTGAAAGTATTCACAACCTTTCAAAACTATTTGGCATGTGATGCAGGTGAACTTTTAATTTTGGTTCTTCTCTGCTTTAGCTCTAAATATTTTTGTGTTTTGCAACACACTTATCTCAAGCATCTTCTTATTGTACACAGAGCTTCTCTATTTTGCCATTGAGAATAGCTAGTGAATTTTGTATTCTATACCTAGATGACTCCTTGGCCTTATTGATGGTTGTACTTACACAGGGCATGGGGGAACCATTAAACAACTATGCAGCTTTAGTGGAAGCTATCCAGATCATGACAGGATTTCCATTTCAGCTATCACCTAAAAAAATTACTGTATCAACTGTAGGTACTAACTGCTAATGCATTTTTTAAAATATTATTGGTGGATTTATTACGTCCTTTCCTTCATGTGTACTTGCTTTCATCCATTTTGTTTTCTGAGTTTGAAATGTATCAACCTCATCAAACCTTGATTCCCATTGTGCATTTCTTGGTGGAACAGTTATCTAAATTTTATTGTCAAAATATTTGACAATTTTCCATGTCAGGCATTTATTTATATTTTGGTTTGTTTTTCATTTCTGTCTAGGGCTAAAGCCATTTAAGCTGTCATCCAAACAGTTTACAATCCCAGTGTGTTTGTCATGTCTATCAAGGGCTATATTCCTATTATTGAGTTGTAGCCTAAATATCTCTCAGTAAGGATGCTTATCTTGTTTCCTGTAAGCCGTACAATAGCATAAACAGTTATGTTGGAGCATGTTCTACATTGTAATAGGATGTTTGATACTTTTAGTATTCACTAAAGCTTGACTCTTATATGGCCTTTCTCACTCTAATTAGATAAGGGTTTCCTGTAGATTTCAATATAATTTATATTGGTGAACACCGCAGAGGACATTTGTTTGGTTATGGATAAGTTTGTGAATATTAATTTGTATTATATCTCATAATTTCTTGATGGAACCTGTTCAAATTTAATCTGATACTTGGCTTTCATCTTTCATGGTCTTCATCATTTCCAAAAGATTATTTATTTTCCCTTTCACAATAATCACTTAAATGTGTTTCTTGTACTTCCTTTTTTTTTCTTGTTTGGGTATTGACATCTTATTTCTGTTGATCCTCTTTATGTTTTATTTCTTTTTTGTCTACTTTAAAGTTGTCTTTATATTGATGTGATCACTTTCATTAATGCTATCTCTACCCATTTACTTGTTTCTTCTAGTTCTTGATTTTTCTGTTTGGGTTTTTCATCTTGTTTCTGTTGATCCTCTTGTGTTGTTTCTCTTCTGCGTGCTTAAGAAAATTGTTCTTGTATTGATATGATCACTATCATTGATGCAGTATTGCATCTCGACTTAAGTACAACATGCCTATTACAACTTCAGATTAGCTTTTATCTTTACATCTCATAGCCACACTTTTTTTTTCTTGTTAATTCAAAGTAAAGGAGCCTTTAATATATGATTATGGTTTATTGTCTAAACATGAACAACACTTTTGTGTGAATTGCAACATACATATATTAATAACATCAGAAAAAATTAATAAAAAATATACATATCAGTTTTTTGTTAATAAGCCATTTTGTCACCATTTTGTGCAAACAAAATCAATAAGGCACATTATTGCAGTATCTTTCCATTCTGTTTAAAATGAAATATCTTTTTGCTACTAAATTAACATGGATGCATCTTAAATTCATCTGCAGTTGATTATTTATCTATTATTAGCCAAGTTTCATAGACAGTCACTGTTAATAGTTCACAAAATGATAATATTTCTGTTATACATTCTGTAGGTTGGGATAATTCATGCCATCAACAAGCTGCCTATTGACCTTCCAACTGTGAATCTAGCTGTGTCATTGCATGCACCAGATCAGGATATTCGTTGCCAGATAATGCCAGCAGCACGAGCTTTTCCTTTGGGAAAACTTATGGATGCATTACAGACCTATCAAAAGAACACGTGAGAACTAGGAAACTGTGCCCATATGCTGAATATGTTGTCTTTATTATTTTCAAGTTTAGTCAAATCTTTTTATGACCCTTGATTGCAGTCAGCAGAAAGTCTTTGTAGAGTACATCATGCTTGATGGGGTCAATGATCACGAGCAGCATGCTCACCAACTGGGCAAATTACTAGTAACATTTAAAGTGGTGAGCTTATCATCTAAAATATTGTTTGCTGTCCACTTTTGAAACTGATTAATTTCTTATGGCCATTTAATGAAAAGCATTTGTTTGTTTGAACAAGCACAGAAATGAAAAAAGGTAGTAACATTTTGATATGCTGTGATGTACTGACTTAAGGCGCCTTTACAAGATATGAAAAACATCCATCAGAAATATGAATCTTTTGGCTACAAAAATTAGACTTTATAGTTTAATTACTGAAGGTCGTAGTTGTTGGGTACAACATATGAATCTTTATCTTGTTGACTACAAGATATGAATTGTTTTGGCTACACATTTCATCAGAAATATTTTTTTATAGTTAATTATTGAAGGGTTTTTTGGTCTTGTCCTATCTAATCATGCTAGATTGTTTCCTTGTTTTCCTGTAATAAGCAAAATTGATTTTAGTTCTAGATTGAGAAGTTATATTTGGCAGCAAATGTCATGATAAATGAGCTAAAATAGTTTTTGATATATTTTGTTTTTCTGATAATTTGAAGCAAAAACATTACTATGTCAATAGCTGTCTTACTGCTATTTTTGTTGTGTGTGTCAAATGAGCTGGCCACTTTCACCAGAAAAATGTTATCCTAATAGCTGCATACTATCACATGGATTCATCGAGTTAGGAATTCAAAAGCTTTGTCCATGTGTTGTTGAAGAATATTGTCTATTTGAATGGAGGTTTGTTTTGTTTGAAAATGGATCAAAATTAGGTATAAACAGTTTGGAGTTGGTCCACAGGCCATGTCTTTTATATTATGACAGTTATCCATTGTGAGGTCACTGTTGGTCTTCACTGACTTTTCAGTTTGAGATGTTAAATTTACGTGTCATATTTTTTAGAAATGTTCATAAAACAGACTGCCTTAATGTCTCTGCAGCTTAGCTGTTCAGAAGTGCCATTCCTATAAACTGTCAGATCGCCAATATAGCCTTGATGTCATCCATCATCTGTACTTTAGGAACTAATTAGTTCAGGAAATTCTTCATCTCAATATTGGATGTGCAAGCTGCACAAGAAATTTGTACAATGCCCGATCCAGTTTCTAACAGTTTTTAGTTGGAGACAGGTGGTAAACTTGATACCTTTCAATCCGATTGGTAATTCGAGTTGTTTCAGGACTAGCAGTGAAGAGAATGTGAGAACATTCCAAAAAGTTCTTAGAGGTGTATACAATATCCGGACAACAATTCGTCAAGAGATGGGCCAAGACATCAGTGGTGCCTGTGGGCAGCTGGTGGTGAATCTTGCAGAACAAAGATCAGCTGGTGGTGCAAGTATCTTGAAGGACATCGAGGATCTCCATATCTGATATCAATGATCTTCACAAGTAACTAGTCCTCCTCCTTCATGGTAGCGCTATGTTTTCCAAGCTTTCTCCAGTTCTGCCATTAAATCAAATATCCAAGTCCTTTTTATGGTTCTGCCTGCGCATGAGATGATTTTTGAGTTTGTTCAGTATGATTGGCGCAACTATTATGTAAATGCTACCAATCAGACATTTCACAATTCAAGTGCCTCCAAAAACACTTGAACACAGACCTAATTTTCTTAGGGATCAAGTTTTTTCATGAATTAACTTGCTAAATCACTATAACAAAGGGTTTTTGCACTAATGTAAATAATGCATTGTTTAGAAACGAAGGTTTTTTGTTCTTTCCTGGTTCAGCAATACTAGCGTCTTTTGCCACTCTAAATGACAATCGCATGCATCTTCTACTTCATTGTATTGACATGATCATGTTATGCAACAAATCAATTCTCTTGATAGTTCATTTGATCATATACCTTGAATTAAATTTTGTTTTCAGTTACTACAGATCACTGTGGGCCTGCGACGATGAGAGCTACGGCTTATTCTTCATGGTCGTATTAACCAGAATGTCTTAGTTTATTCTGTTGCGCGGCCCACCCTGTGGAAACGCCCTCTGGAGTTTCCCAAAAGTTATCGAGCTTTAAACACATGTTGGACTGCATGTACTTAATCAACTGATCTGGTCCAGATGTCATCTACTGGCGTTCGATAGGAAATTGGTAATCGAGGCTCATTTCAACAAATCTAATTCTTACCTTAACTGAGATTCATGGAGAGGTTGATACTAGAAGCATCCACATACGTTTTTGGGCGTCATCCCCCTCAAAGATGTGGATCCAAAATCCGCACGATTTGTAGATAGAAATATACACCAAGGTTTCATTTAGTTTAGCGGCACATTTGAAACGAGAATATGATTATAAACCTATGTAGGATTATACGGACTTGTGATCGGATGCCATGAATAATGCTATAAAATTATCAACAGGCAGAGTACAAAGATGAAGCGCACGCATTTGGAGCATTGTGCTATGCATGCGGCCTTTTATTGCCCTTCTTAAATTTCCTTTTATTGTAAGAAGAAGACAAAGGCCGTCATTTTGGGTTACCCTCGTATCTCATGCATTCTCACGGCATCGTATGTCAACGGTAACTGATCGGATTCGTTTGGTATCTTCGTACCTACCAACTAGTCGTTCGTTCGGTGCGCCCCACGCCCACAGTTGCCATTAGCAGCCGGAGAGGAAGAGGTGGGGCCGTAGCTAACGCTTCATGGGGTGAGCGAGCGATACCTGTAAGTGTTACCTCTACCCATCTGCTCCTCACCCGGCCATTGGCTCGTGTGGAGTCGCTGGGTGGGGGGCCCGTCGTTCGCGTCGAGCTTAGATGAGTGGCCAACCCAGAGCGGTCACGAAAAGTATTATTATTATTGTTAATTTCTTTTTTATTTTTATTCTACTCCCCCCTGTTACCAGGCCAGTAGGGTCTGCCTCTTTACATCTGTAGCAGAACTCCGTCTCTTCTCGTCCGCAGCCATGAAAGGACCGGGGCTATTCTCCGACATCGGCAGGACGGCCAAAGGTATCTCATCTTTTCTCAATCTCTCTTTTTCCTCGAAACTTGAAGTTTTCTGTTTTTTTTCTTTTTTTGTTCGGCAACTCAGATCTGCTGATCAAGGACTACACCTGCGACCAGAAGCTAACCATCTCCACCTCCAGCGCCTCCGGTGTGGTAATCGTCCTCTACGGCTCTCCCCGTTACCCTTACTTTGCTCTTGTCGATTTCTGATGAATTTGGAATCTTTGATGACGAGCTTATTTTCTAGGTTTTGCAATTTCAATGTCGAATCATGTTGATTGGCTCCGTAATCTAATAGTTGCTGCCGATCTGATTGACGTTCGTTTCTTTTTCTTTGTGAAGATTTAGGATGGTCCCATTTGTAGCGCTTGTTGCTCCAAGGAGATCAGGAATAACTTCTGCGTGTGTATCTGGAATTATGGGCATTTCTTTTTTTCCGCTTAATTTGTGGATTTGCAAGTGGTTGATTGGTTTTTGTCATTTCTGGAATTTGGGGTGGCTTAAATAGTCTGCCTCGATTTAATGCCCTTTTATGCGGCTCTTCGTGTCTGTGGTTCACAGTTTCGTAATGTTGGATGTGGTTTTATTTGTTCTGTTAACTGTTAACTGCACATTTGGTTTTTCCTATTATATGTAGTTATACTTTTTGTTCTGTTGATTGGGTATTTCAATGTGGCCACGTGTTGTCCTTGTGTGCGGTCATGCTGTGTCTTGCTAGCTTTCCTTTGTATATGATTACCTGAAAATTGATTCTGTCATATATTTATTTCTGAGTTTTGGATTTCTTTTGCCTTCTGGAATTTTGCTTCTTCCATGCCCTCTTTGTCTATGAAAACCTCATTCATTTATTATCATTTTATATTTCTCAAATGATGTGAATAACTGCCCTTTCTTATACTGTTCTCTGAATCTACGTTTTTATCTTCTTTTTTTTTCGATTTACATTTACTATTAGGTTGATATGATGTTTCTTGATATAGCTTTGACTCTTTGGACTATTAAATTCGTCTGAAATTTTCAACTTTTCTTTGTTTGTTTGTTTCTTTTGTATTTGAATATGCTGTATTCTTTCTCTTGATTTCGTGACCCTTTGGTGTCAGAAATCAAATTTTAGAGGTACTTTTTTATAATTGAAGCTCTACTGTCTTCTTGAATGTATTGGCTTTGGATAGAAAGTTGCTTTGCCATAGTTAGTCCAAATTAGTATATTACCTTGTCAGGTGGTTCAAACATGGTTTTTCATTGCAAAGTATTTTTCAAGGAAAATTGCATGCAAAAGAAGTATCTTTGCACTTAGAAAACATATTATCAAGGTTATTGTTAGAAAAGCTATAGTAGGCTGTCTGATTCCATGCATCAAATATTACCAAAGACCCATTCCTAGAAGAAAGAAGTATTGCTGATCATCTCCATTTGAGATGTTGGGTTCAGGGGAGAAAACCAACAGAAATACAGCATTATTTAAAAAAGATGGCATGATGTTCAAATATTAAGAAGGCACATATCAGAAACTTGTGCTGTTGTACTCATAATATTTGTAGCAGGTTTCCCAACAGAATGGTAAGTGCTGCCTGAAATATGTGGCACAAATTGATACTGATGACATAAAAGTGAGATAGGTGAGCAACAATGTTTGTTATGTTTTTATCAAGATATATAAGGAGGATCTCTAGTATCTGTTATAACAGTTTCTTACATTCGGTCATGTTAATATTAATTGTGGCATAAAGAAACAGAGTGACAGTAATTAGAAATTCAGCTCTTAATCGATGCTGATGTATCTGAGCATTCTGTCCGAGTTGCGTCACAGCAGAACTGCATTAGTGTGTATAAAGGATCCAAATGCTGGTGGTGGTTGGGGCCCTGAATTCCAACAATCCAATCTATTTGAAGGCGCATCTTTTATTACAATGTGTAGCGAGAGTCCAAGGTTGGTTCCTTGTGGTTAGAATGAGTTTAGATCAGATTTTATAGGCAAAGTCAATTGGCTGGGTTAGTTTGTGAGTTTCTTAGTGCATGTTAAGAGTCCCAGGTTGGTTCTTAGTGGTGAGTCTGATTCTAGTCATAAGTTTGATTGGTCTGATCATTGGTTTAACCCTATAATTAGAGTCAGTTTGGATCAGATTTTATAGGCAAAGTCAATTGGCTGGGTTAGTTAGTGAGTTGCTTAGTGCATGATAATGTCTGATAACAGCAGCTAACATCTAGTGAGAATCTTCTTTAACTGGGGTCTATCTGGACTCGAAGTTCTTAATTCATGACAATGATTGATCAGATCTTGGAGTCATAATATTTAATCACGTTAGTCCTTTTCCAAGTTGGAAAGAGCTCTGTTACAGAGATGAGGCAGGTAAAACATACTCGTTTAAGTAATTTGTTCTAAAGAAGAAAATTTTGATATCAACCTTTCCCTTCTCTCTCCCATTCTTTAATAATATTATGTTTACTCTCTTTCTTCATTAGTAATTTACTTTCTCAGTCCTCATTACTATCAATTCCAAAGAGAATCTTATTTCTTTTTTAAACATATGATGTGCTTTTTAAAACATATTATGTGGATCCTTTGCCCTTGTTTCTAATTCACACCTGTAAGCTATCTACATTTCCATGTAATGTATCATCAAGTAAGATTCGAAAGCTTGTTTTAGTGTCCAGATAATGGTAATGAGTGGAAAAAGAGTGTTTGCCTCTTTTTGCTGTGTCTTTACTCCCATTAGCATTGACAAATGACTTCCATCTTTCTGTGGCAATAATGGTGACACTGTGATACATTGTATAAAAGGTGTACCCACCTGTTTTGTGACTAGTTTTGATGTTAATCTATTGGAGTGGTTCATATGACCTGAATCTTATTTCATTAAATGTGCAAATTTTGCATCTTGATCATGTGGGTACTTAATATTGAAGGTGCAGAAATAGCCATCATAGTTGTGATATATTATTTTGTATATTTTTCTTATTTACCTGAGATTGCATCCTCTTGGAAGAACAAATATTTCTAGAATCTTGTTTTCTATTTAACAAAAGAAGTTGTAACAATACTGAAACAATTCCTATGTGGTGTTCTCAAGACTAGATGGAATCTGCAATAGGGCCAAGGTCTGGTCATTTCTTATACTACTATGGTCTTTTTGGGAGTTCAATATGTTGTGGATGGGTTCCACAAAGTCAGGAGAAATCTGAACGGTCTTTATTTTGGCTGTAAACAGCTAATAATGCATAGAGTATGTCTTTTGTAATTATCTGATATTCTTATCCTTATCGTTTTTGCTGCTGTGTCAATGGGTTCTACATAATCAGGAGAAATCTGGTTAAGGTTCTTTGTGGGGTGTAAACTGCTAATAATTCTTGGTGCACCATTGATGACCAGAAACTAAAGAAGTATTGTCTTGGCCAATGGTCGTCTGCCCACTTTTTTTTTTTGTCTTTCAATTTAATTTCTTTGTAATGACTACCGAGTCGTTTCCTGATTATTTCTATTGCCATATTAAAAACATTCATTGTTGCCCTCTTTCTTGAAATTGCATCAATCATCACCCATTACTCACTCTCTCTCTCGAAATTAATCAATCTCCTGTTTCTTTCCTTCAAGCACCAGATACTACAACCTTGATCCAATAACCTCCACCACACTACAAATCTAATCTGTTTCCCCTAACAGCCAACCCTGGGCACTTTTGCTCGGAATGTGATAATTTTCAGAGACAAATTTGAAGAAAATTCTGTCGCAGTTTTGAAGTAGCACTTACATAATTTGTAGATTCTTCTTTTGTTGTTTGCATCTTTCTAGTGATCCTTATGTTCTGATATTTTAGTAAAATTGATGCTCATGACTTGATCTCAAACTATGTTAATTGCTAGCTGTGCATGTCTGAAGTTATTTGTTCCAGAAGTTATATTATCATGTATTTTCTCCTGGTTTCTTGTCTTGAGATATTCTTTTTCTGCATTTAACAGACTCCAAACTGTTTCTGATTCAATCTACAGGCACTTACTTCTGCTGCTGTCAAGAAAGGAGGGCTTTACTCTTTTGATGTTGGTACACAGTATAAGTACAAGAATACCCTCATTAATGTCAAAATCGATACCGATTCGAATGTGTGTTTGTCGCCCCATTATCTTCTTGTCAGACACAAATTAGTAAGCAACGAAGAGGTTATGATTTTTTTTTCTCTGCGTTTTCTACCAGATTTCTACCACTCTGACCATGGCAGAAATCTTACCATCCACAAAGACTATTGCTTCTATCAAGCTGCCCGATTATAACTCAGGAAAGGTAACAAGGTTTGATGGCAGTAATAATTATGACCTGATGAGCCTGGAGACTGAAATCGAATTTTTACTCCATTCAGCTGGAGGTGCAATATCTCCATCATCATGCAAGTGTTGCCTCCGTGGTGGCTCTGAAGCAGAACCCTTTAGTTGAACTTTCTGGGACAGTTGGTGCCCAAGGCATTGCATTTGGTGCAGAGGCTGGCTTTGATACTGCCTCTGGAACTTTCATCAAATATACTGCTGGGATTGCCCTGAAGAAACCAGAATACAATGCTTCCATCATTCTGTAAGCATCTTTGTTGTTTATCACAAACCTCTTCTTCTGAGTTCCATGGCATCTTTACCAGTAACACTCTTGTCATCAGGGCGGATAAGGGAGACACTCTTAGAGCTTCATACGTGTACCATTTGGATGAGATGCAGAAGAGCTCTGTGGTCGCAGAGATTGTTAGAAGGTTCTCTACCAACGAGAACACGATGACTGTTGGAGGACAACATGCACTGGATCCCCAGACAACAGTGAAGGCAAGGCTCAACAACTCTGGAAAGCTCGGGGCTCTTCTCCAGCATGAGCTGAAGCCGAAATCCATTCTAACGATATCCGGTGAGTTCGACACCAAGGCCTTGGAAAGGACTCCCAAGTTTGGTTTGGCTCTTGCTCTCAAGCCTTGACCATTAAATGTCGGAATGAATTGTGCATTTAGTGGTTGGATGGTGGAGGATTTTGTACAATAAACACAATCCACAGACATATTTTTGAAGTTTTGGATGCTGTGGGAACCAATTGTTTTGTTGGGATTTAGATTCACACTCTTATTATTGGAGGCGTTCTCACTAGTGCCAACTTGTAATGCTGCTTGTTTTTTGGGTGCCACCCTCAGAAAGTGTTGCATCTTAGTTTGCAGAATTATCATCGGAAGTTCTCACAAACTATTGTTGCTTTGATATGCTCGTCATTTTCGACAAAATCGTTTCATAATGGACTTGTGCAACTTTGAAAGGTGCTGAGGAAAAGGATTCGTGGTTTGCAGACAAAGTCTAATGAAATCAACCACACGTCGTACTAATTTTCAGGGATTTGGTGTATCAGTCTCATGATCGAATGAGATTGGTGAGGGTTTTAAACCTGAGAACATGTTGAAGAATTACATTGATTGATTGCTCTCAAAATGAAAGTAA
Organism: Musa acuminata AAA Group; assembly: GCF_036884655.1. NCBI lineage: Eukaryota > Viridiplantae > Streptophyta > Magnoliopsida > Zingiberales > Musaceae > Musa > Musa acuminata. The sequence goes on along the minus strand of NC_088338.1, from coordinate 31,935,325 downwards.
TCTTGACTAGCCGAGTTTAATTGATCTCAAGAAAGTCGACCAACTAATAATCTCTTTTTTTAAAATTTATCGGATGAGGATTCAAATTTTTAACCTCCATCAAATGATTACATTGATAAAACTCTTTTAACAAATTATGTTAGGATCGAGTAACAGAGAGTATCAATAAAAATTTTATTTACTTTTCTTATTTATTTATGTTCTAACAATCTAAGGTGAATCTCTGTCACATTTTAATTAAGAATCTAACAATGAACTAACTAACCCTCCATTCAAATTTAATTTCACATTGTATTTGATTGATCAGTTGTGCATCATTTTATAGATTTGATGACAAGAAAAGAAAAAAAAGAAGCATCGAGCATCCTAATATTGTTTAGGATGGCTCTCAAAAACCATGGAGTCGGCGATGAGTTGTTGTTGAGGTCGTCAACAATGAGCTTGGCATCAGATTGAACGAGCAGACTAGTCTAGCGGTGCGCAGAAGAAGCATGCTGAAGGCCTTCGAAAATAGCTGGAGCTTCTCTTCCATCGAAGCCCCTCTGAGTAGAGAAGTCAACGACCATTTTGGAGTTTGTGTTTGTCCTAAAAAGTTGTGATAATTAAGCCAACAACCATTTTTCTTCTAGTTAAGTTAAAGAGGAAAATTTCTCTTATAATTAGTTGTGATAATTATTTGTTTTAAGTGGACTCCATAAATGAAATAATTTAAGATGAAATCTTAACATGTTTTGATTAAGGAATCAATGAAATTATTAGTTAATTAGTAAAAAAAATTGTAAGGCGTCTTCAGTCGTACATCATTGCTTCCACTTTACATAACATACTATGAAATTTACTTATTTATATTTTGTATGTATACATACATACATACACCTAATGTTTTATTTAAATTGTAATTCCATTTCTATAATAGAGGATACTTTTTGTTGTAGTTTTTATTTTTTTACATGAAAAAAATCGTTAGTTCCCATTTTTGGTTTCTCGAGTGAGTTTTCGGTCTCTTGAGTTATCAAAAAATCGTTCTCTTGAGTTACATAAAAAAATCGTTCTCACAAAATCTTGATCGTTGACTTTCTTAATATTACTTTTCTTAAACTATTATGTCATCGTCTTTGCAAAAAGGATAGCTTCGGATAACAAAACGCTAATCTTCGATGTGAGATGAAAATTGATGGAACCAATTGTCCACAAATCTCAGTTTTATTTATCATCAACTTTGTGATCCTTGCGGGGTTGGAACTCAATAAAATGGCAAACCTTCAATTATCGCTCTAATGTATAAAGAGTATGTATAGGAGTTGCATCTTTTCTTTTCTGCAATAAATGTATAAGGAAATCAATATACTCTTTTTGTGAATTTTCAACTATTTAAACAAATAACTTTAGCAAAGAGTTCTCAAACGATAATTGCTCAAAAGTTCTCAAGTGACAAGGATAAATCACAACAAAACAATTGTCATCGATTCTTCCTTTTTTCATCTTTGATCTTTCAACTAACAGTACCTTCATTGATACTACTAAAGATGTTGATGATTCTATTATACTTGTTGTTACGATGTCGAGGATGAAGATGAAACTATAGAATCTTATAATAAGTTGAAAGAAAAGAACTTGCTTGCTTGCTAGCTCTTAGTTAGAAACTGTCCTTGATCACTCGAAACTTATAGGTCGAAGAGAGAATATGGATGCCGTTGTTTAGGAAGACGAACTAATAATATTTTCTTCTCTTGCTCTCTATGAGAGAACTTCCTTAGAGCTATGAAAATTAAGATATAATGTTTTTATGATAAAAGTATTATGCATATGTGAAATTATGATAAACATGATGCATATATAAAATTATGAAAAATATTGTGACATATGAAATGGGTAAGAAAACTACCATATGCAATATGATGAGTTTTATGTTAATTCTTTTGAAAAACGTGGGGGCTTTAAAATATGTTTCTGTTGATCAAAATCCTATTAAAAGATATAAGAATATCATGTGATGCATATATTTATGAATTTCCTTAGAAATATTAATTTCTTGATATGTTAAATTTCCTTAGAATTGTAATGGTATCATTATCATGTTTATTATATTTATGAATTTATTCATTGTAATAAATTATAAGTATTTATATTTATTTTAGCATGTTTATTAATTATAATTTGATTATGTATTATGTTATTTATATGCATGATATATATCAAACATAAAATAAATTATATGTTTAATAATACTAAAAAATTTAATATGACTATATAACATGTTGGATAGCCTTTATAAAGGTAATAAAATAATAAAACAAAAAAGACTATTACTTGATATCATTTAGGGGATAAGTTTGCAGATCTTCAACTGTAAAAATCTAATTTCTATAATATGCAATCATTGGAAGAAGATTCAATATGATAATAATAAGTCGATTGATTAACTAAAGAGAGTAACATATTATTATAATAATAAATTTTAACTCCAACCTTACTTACCCCAACGATGAATGTTTATTATTCCTACTTAGCGATAAAAGAATAATTTTAACTTAAAAAGACGTAAGGCATCCACGAGATATCATTTTACGCATATATTCTTTTGGGTAATTTTTAAAAGTTTTAAGAATAAATCAAGACACATAAGCAGCAATTCTATGATAGAATATTCTATAATTTGATAGAATATTTTATAGTTTGAGTTATACTAAGGAATTAAGTCTTATAAAAGTACCTCAATAATTATAAAAATACCTCAATAATTATATAGTATATATTCGATATTAAGTCTTATACCTCACTTCATCTCCTTCAGAAACTATAAAAATACCTTACTTCGTCTCCTTCGTATAGAAACTACTTATTCTAAGGTATAGGTCTTATAAAAGTACCTCAATAATTATATAATATATATTCGGTACTTCTTATTTGTTCTTAATATTTTTAATAAGATTAGAAAATTTTAAATTTTTATAGTTAGGATTGAGTAATGGAAAATATCAAAATTATATATATATACTCTCTTCTTATTTTTTTTCTTTTCATAAGATTCGTATTGTTTAAACCTAAAATATTCACTTACCTTAGTCTTCCCTATAAAGCAGTGAAATCATTTTTTTTATTTATTTTTCTCATAGAGATATTTTCTTCTCCTTAAGAGTTCTTTCTTTCTCTTCTGCCACCGGAATGAAATTTACCTTAGGACCACGTAAAAAATGATTACAGGTTTCTTTTTTCCTTTAATTTTCTCTTATTTATTAAAAATATTATCGGTTCATGTTCTAACAAATTATGCCCCATATATGTTCTTTAAATTTTGTTAATCTCTTTGGGTGAATTTTCGATAAAAAAAGATATCTTATTGAGCTTTTTCTTGAAGGTTCTCGTGATCTCTCTATCATTATCCGAAAATAATCTCCTATCCTTTTTGTATTACATTAAATTAATTCATAAAATGAATCAATACAATTCAAATGTTTTTTAATATAGACTTGCAGTAATTTTCATCGAGTTGGCCTAATATTTCTCGATCTTTTGGTGTGTGTTTCTGATTACATGATTTCTCGTCTCGGACAAATCACATGATCTCTTTTCGTTTGTTTGCTTCCTTCCTCAGTACGAAGATGTGACCGTCGAAATATTCTACCACACCTGCAGTTTCTACGCGAATGCCTTGAATGCTGAGGTGGTGCTTCAAGAAAGGCACAGAAATTCGCGCAAGCTTTACGGGCGTATAATTTACTCGTGCCTTTTGTGTTGCTCTCCAGCCACGTACGCATACTCAAACACCCACGAGGCCGGCTATCGACCCAAGACCTCGAAACACCACCGGACATCCAACTAAACGACGCCACGTGTATAATAACTTATGTTTTTAAACCCTCCTCGAGGACGTTTCGTGCCACGCTAACTCTCGTCCGTCGTCTCCGATCCCCCCATACCCTTCCCCTTCCCCGGCCCTCCGTCCTCCGCTCTCCGCTCTCCGGGACTTTCTTGGAGACAAATCGAGTGTCTGATCTCAGCGTACCGAGCTGGTTGATTTTTCTTTGATTTTCGGAGAGGTGCTCTTCTCTGTTCCTCTTCAAGTTTTATTCTTTGTATCCAGGTGATGTAGATACTTTGTAATTGTGATTTCATGTGAAGGCTTAGGTTACGTAGCGCGTGATGTTCTTCTCTTGGATTATGGGTTAAACGAAATGATGGGTTTCCACCATCAAAATGAGTTTCTTGGGGTTTTCCCCTCATAATCATGTTAGGGCTATTTATCTGCTTGACGCCTCATGTTTTCTTTGTCGATTAGGATTAAAGCAAATGACCCTATTCGTAATCCGACTTAAAACATTACGAGAAATGTGATTTGAGAAGCAGTGTTTTGGGGCGATGAGGCACTTTTTTTTTTAATTTGCTCTTGCGATTTGCAGGAAACACTTTGTTTTGTAATGTTTTAGCTTTTGTAAACGTCTTATGAGGTGATCAGTGCAAGTGCTTGTTAGGTTGATGACCGATAACTGCCTTCTTACTCGTCTTTTGTTTTCTTATCCTGTGGTGGGGATTCTGAAGGTTCAGGGGCCTACTATACATAGGTTATTGTGGATCTCATCTGTGGAAAGGTTCAGCAAGGGGAAGACTTGTGGCTCCTAACCCCATTTATTGAAGTTTTATGCCATTTTGAGGATGACTGTTGGATCTTCCTTGCATTTGTCCCATGAGCTAGGTGTTGTCCAAAGCACTGGCCAGACTAACCAGCTTAAGGTAAGAGGAATCGGCCACGCCAACCGACTTAAGGTAAGACAGAGTTTGTTTACATATTTGTTTCATTTTGGCACATTATGCTTCTTTAGTATGAGTATCTGAAGATCAACCATGACTTTGCAGTGCTACAAAATAAACAAATCGTACTGCTTGAAGACCTTTCCCCTTTCTTCTTGTGCTTCGGTATGTTAATCATTCTCAAAGGAATTTTTACCATATTATTTTGTTGTAGTTGTGCTTAATTTGTGCCAATAATAGTCACATATTTAGTGTTCAGTGCTTTCAGTTGCGACACAGACTCTTTGATGCTTGCTTATTCTTTTTGTAATTCAATCATAGCAAGTCATGAAAGAAAACAATAATAGGCTGAAGGTGATTGTGAATGGAAAAGTGGTATTTCAGATTTAATATTATGTCTATCCTGTAAAATAGTGCTTTAAAGCAGAACTTGTGTTTTAAGATACAGTGTTGTGCTCCTATTTTCTAAGTTGATTTCTTTTTTCAAGAATATTCCCGTCAGAGTATTCTTGTTAACATGATTTGTTATCTGTTAGTCATAGCAAAAAAAATTCTATGCTAGTCATTTAGGTTGATTTTAAGGTAAGCTGTGATTTTTGATTAGCTAACAATTTGTTTGAGGAAACTTCAGTGTCACATTGATGTTAAACTTATGCGTCAAAGGATTCACTGTCTTTTTTTACTTATGACACCAAATTGCAACTGCTTTCACATTGGTTAAAATTTTATCATCTTTGTCTTTGTTTTCTCTCCATTATGATGGTAAGTTATCTGAATCAATGTACTTGCATAAAGGCAAACCATGGTGTACTTGATGCCATTAGTGCTTAGGTGTTGAAGTTAGAAGTAAATTCTACTTCTTGAGAAGTCAGGCAATGAAAACAATTGAAATGAAGTGCTGAATAAGGTGTTATTTAGTATATTGAATAGTCAAACCTGGCATAATCCATAAAGAACTATATCTTTTTGGATGCCTTTTTTATTTTATGAAAATATTAAATTTCAGTTATCTAGTATTGAATAGTCTCCTTTAGATTTAAGCAGGCGATGCCACATTTTTTGAAGGACATACCATGACATGTAGGGTTTAGAAATAGATCCCAGGCTGCTATAGTTATAATAACAAATTTAATTCAAGCACTCGTGTTCTTTGTAGATGTATGCTACTTTTTATATGGATGGTCTAGATCAGTGATTATAATAGGCGCTCGCTTAGGCGAGGCGAGGCCCAAGCGCCTAGCTTCATTTCCAGGCGGCGCACTTCAAAGAGGCTCCGCCTGGGCGCTCACCTGAGCCTAGGCGCTGGGCGCTTTAGGCGAGCGCCTGGGTTAAACCAAGCGACCGAACCAGATTTTTAGGTCTGATTGGTCTTCGGTGCTTTAGTTGGTTCAATTGAACCAACTAAATCACTGATATTAGGCTCCCTCTCGTGATTTCCCCGACTTTCCTAACCCTAACACTCGCGATTTTGCCGCCGAGATTTCTTCTCCGCTGTCGCTGCTCTCTGCTGCCACTGCCACTATCGTTGCTCGTCGCTATTATCGCTACTCGTCGCTGCCACAATCGCTGCTGTCGCCACTCCTGCTGTCGCTTGCCGCTCCCGCTGCCGCTACCGCTCACTGCTCCCGCTCCCACTCCAGCTTCGGCTATCGCCTGCTACCACTACCGTTGCCTCAACAGTCGCGGTCTTCTCACACACTTCTCACTATACTGTTAACAGTATAATAACAATATACTGCTAACTATATACTAATAATAATATTTTTATTTATTAGATTAATAATATATTATTTTGATTTTAATACTATTAATTTTTATTTATTTAATAGTATTTTTTATTTAAAACTAAAAAAAATATACTATTATTATTTATTTATTTATTGTGATTTTGTACCTATTTTTTTTTAATTTAATAGCATATTTTTATTTAAATAATTATATTTATTAATTATATTATATATTTTTATATTTTAGCGCCTCACTTTGCTCGGGCGAGCGCCTAGCGGCTCGGGCATTTTTGGACCTTGGCGCCTTTTTCAGCGTAAACTGGTAAGATAATAGTTAATATTCTTGTTAACTACAGAGTCAGTAATGGTTAATATTCTTGTTACTTTTACTTTAGCTTAAACTGGTAAGATAATAGTTCTAGGTCATTAATTTACACTATTGTTACAAACTTTTTAGTTATTGTTGAGGATAACGTGAACTTTATTTTGTTTTTGTCCTCATCATTTCATCTTCTTCAATGTTATTTCTAAGTTCTGTCCTATATATCCTTTCTTTGCTTGCTTCTTATGTTATATAGCATGCAGCAAGAAATGAAAGGACCTTTCAGAAAGGTAGGATTAGAAAAGTGAAATAAAAAAAATTATAGGAGATGCAGGGAATGGATAAATAGCTTATGTTGATGGATTATATACCTAGTTTAGGTCATTGATATGCATGAGCCATCCTGATATAAAGTTAAAACATCTGACTTTTGCTGGTGGGAGAAGATTCCAATTTTTTCAATATGTAGATGATCTCTGATTCATTTCATTTTTCTCTTCGTCACATATCAATCTTTGTGTTTTAATTGTTTTAGTTTCAAAAACATATATATGTATCTTTCTTGTCTTGTTACTATTTCTTAGACAAATACAATTTGTCACCCTTGAAACATTATCTGATAATTTTTTTAAGATGTCAGCTTGTCTAGCTGGCGAGGATTTTGAATGTTGATGGCAAGGTCTTGAAATCAAATCCTGTCTTACAACTTTGCAAAAAAAAAAAAAGTCACTGTTACCTCATCAATGTGCGCTTCAAACGATGATATATGGAAATTGGACTTCTTTTCTTCTACTGCCTTTTAATTTGTGAATTTAGGATTTTTTTTCCTAGATAAAAAATGATGCATCATTTTTTAAGAAACACAAACTTTTAGTATATTTTTTCTTAAAGGGAAAATTTATGCTATTTAATTTGCTTATAATATTTTCTCATGCATATCCAACTTTGCATGCAGCGACAAGGTGCTTGGAGTTCCCATATTTCAGACAGGGTACACAAGCCAATGTTCTGCATTCCACACAGATACAATGTTTTCAAGTGTCAGTCTTCTACTATACCGTTCTCAGAACATGTGATTCCTCTTCTGAGGAATACCACCTTGTCTTTGACTAGGTATTGCATTAATTTGATGCTTAATAATCTACAAGATATTGATTCATGAATTTCAGATGTTTTTCTTTCTTTTCTGTGGGTAAAAACTGATATTACACACTTAAATATTCCATTTCATATCATCATGCTAATTTGTTACCCAGTCCATACCAAGGACTGCAATTTCATGCCGATCGGCACAGCCAGTCTTTGGCTGATTCGGCATGTGCCAGTTTGTACTAGCGTACCAACACATGATATGTCAGAATGTGTTGATAGTTTCCAAAAAAACCCAGAAAATATCCAAAAATACATGAAAATTAGGAAAAAGTTTAGTTTAGGGGTTTTTTAATTAGAACTAAATGCAAATTTAGTTCTATTTTAATAAAACATATTCAAATATGGAGGGGACAGTGGATTTATATTTTTTGGATGTTGATGAGCATCTCTGCAGCATGTTCTAATGGTTCTTCCATTGATATTGAACAAGAGTAAGAATTTATGAGAAAAAGGGAGTGATTGAGTAAGAAAGAGTGTTAGAAGATGTGAGATTGAAATAGGAGCAAAGAGGGAGGAGAAATGGGGTTAAATAGGCATTCAAATGGGTCCAACTAAATGTTGGAACCAATTCAATCTGGGCCACCAACCGGTACAAGTCAGTAATAGTCAAATTTTGACCATTTCACCCGGTATGAAGGATGTGTCATTCGATATGTCCCCCAACTGCTATACCGTCCAATATAGGGCTGTTCGTGTTCCGATCAGCCGTTGGACCAGTAGATACTGCCTGTACCATGCCGTTTCGGGTGGTACATCAAACGATGGCTTATACCACAACAAAAAAGTTTTTCCTTTCTTCAAAACAAGAGAAGAATCAAATAGAATTCTCATGAAGTGATGTTCTCTATTAATGCATCTCTTCTCTTTCACTCTTATAATAGTACAAATTGAATCACTTCTATTTGCACTCCTTTACTTTTCTCAATGGCTGTTCCATAGTGTTCCCTTAATGCTGCTGTAGTTGTGGCCTTGATCCAGTAGAGTTACTCGTTGAAAGAATTATAATTATTTTAGCAGTTAGTATATACTCCATAGCAGTGTCTGTCATACCGAATCATACCGCCCGGTATGGGCGGTTTGTACCGGTCCGACAGGCCAGCGGTACGTGGACCGCCTTGTCACGGACAAACTTTGAAACAAGATGTTTGATGTAATGCTTATATCTGTCCGTGTCTGTTGGCATGTTCATGCCTTGTAAAACATGTAGAGGGGCAGCCGAAGGCTTATAAGTCCCATTTTAGTTGGGTTGGTGGCCTCTTTAGGCTTGTAAATAAAGGTTGTGTCATGTGGACACGTGCGAGAGCTTTTTGGTCTGTAATGGACCATTTTACCCTTTGTTGTGCCACTGTTCAGAGCTTGTAAAGTCTGTTTGTAATTTGCATTGTCTATGAAGTGTTTTTCGGACATGTTTGCTTGTGGATCCCGATTGAGGCGTTCTCTTTTGCTTGTTCTCTCTTTTGTTGGTCCTAAGGGACAATGAGAGTCTTCGGGGAGGCTGACCTTTGCGGACGGACACGCAAGGGTGCCGCACGACTTAGGCAAAACCAGCTAAGTCCGTGTCAGCCTGGTACCGGTCTGCACTGTAGCAGTGCTACAGTGATCGGTGCACAGCTACTGTAGCACTACTACAGTGCTCGGTACACCTGGGTGTACCGCTCGGTACACCGTACCATACCGGTACCGAGCCTAGGTCGAAATACCGGTATGGTACGGTATTGCGAACCTTGCTCCATAGTCCATATTGTACCTCTTCTCTTCCTTTCTCCTTTCTCTTTCCTGGAGTCAGGTGCTTTCATAGTTGAATCACTTGTCCCGATGAATGAAGAATTGGTCAGTTTTGATTGTATGCCTTCATACTCATTTGATTACCTTTAAAGAAAGTGGTGGGCCAATTATGATCAGGATCATTATGGACTCGTGTTCTTGGCTACTGGGTCAGCTGACAGGGTGCTTCACCACCTAGTAGTTTTAGTGAGTCACTTTGTTGCTTTGTTACTTCATTGCTGATATTCTGGAACAGCCAGATAAATTAGAATATTTTTAATCAATGCTCAACGAGTTCATTGACAATGATAGAACATCTTGATTTTTGCTACCTAGTATTGCATAGGATGTTGAAATGTTGCTTTAGTCATTTGTTTATAGTTCTCTTACATCTTATCAAGTAGCATAACTAAGCTACTTATTGTTGGTCCATGACAACTCAGTTGGGTCGTTCTTTGTTGAAGATGTTTGGAGGATTGGAATCCAATATAAATAACATGGGCCATTCATTTAACGGACAATCTGCATAAAAGTTCATTCTCACACCTTTGTTGCACCATCTATATGCTTTCTCAACAAAATAGCTCTATTTTTCTGATAATTTATCTCAACAGCTTTGTTTCACCCTTCATGTGATCCTCACTAAGTTACATGTAGTATTTCAACTATTATATTACAGCAGGGGCATGAGTTTAGTTTTTTGTTCAATGTTCTTGGTCTCGAGCATACTATGGTTACATAATCCAATTGATATGTTATCTTCTTCTTATGACCTTCTCTAGTTCTGGGATTTGAGTTCCAAGTATTTTCTTTTATCATGAGTTACAACTATCAGGATTTATTATATCTAGTATTGTAGATTAAAAAATTATTTTGTTGACATATCTATGATGTTATATATGGAAGATTTGATGTGGTGGACCATCTGTTATTCCAAACTGTGATATTGACATCCATGCTCTATATATTTGGAGGGATGAATTTGTTGCTTCATTGCTGTTAAATAATTACTAAATAAAATGCTAAGACAAATATAAAGAGTGCATGTCTGGCCAAGATCCTATTATCGGTGAAAATTATCTTGAAGGTTATTTATGTAGCTTACAAAATAGATTAGGCTACTTCTAGACTCTAAAATATATTGGGCTAGTTTTAGATTTTAGAATAGTTTAGGCTATTCCAGATGCAATTAACTTTGCATAACGGAAAACTGAAGTTTGTAAATATTAAATATTACTCTTTTGCTAAAGTTCATGAGAAGCCTGACTGGCTTTTGGAGATGGCTTGTTGTGTACTGATTGATGTGCTTTTAATTTTCAATTTCATGTCAATGTTTTGTTGCTCAATATCACAACTATGGATAGAAGCATAAAATTAAGTTGATTGACTATCTCATAGGTCATGCAATGTGTTGCTTGGAAACCATCATTCTTACCATTTAATCCCTGCTGTTGGGATAATTGCTTTTGCTGTATGGGGTCTTGGGCCACTGATGCGGTACCTGAGAAGCCTATTTTATGTAAGTACTTATGTGTTCTCATCACAGCTACATGTTTTTACCTATAATTATAGGAGTTCATAATATAACATATTTTTTTTCAATGCTCCAACAGAATGATAGTAACTGGAAAAAGAGCAAAACATACTATATGTCAACCTCATATATTCAGCCGCTCCTCATTTGGACTGGAACCATACTTATTTGCAGGTGTGCTGACATACATGATACCTTGTTTTTGTGGAGTCCCGTAAATTTAGTGCTCCTTTTATATGTAATAACATTCTTTAACAAAATCTACTGACAGGTTTCTGGATCCTGTAGTTCTAACCTCGGAATCGAGCCAAGCAGTTAAAATACGTATTCTTAATTTTGTAAGATCTTTATCAACGGTGCTGGCTGTTGCCTATTGTTTATCAAGGTGAGGATGATAGTAATTTAAAAACAGAAACAATTGCTGCAGTCATTTTGTTGATTTCTCACTTGTTGACGCCACATATTCTGTGGTTGTCTTGGTACTTCCCATGACTCAGTGGTGGGAATTCTAACTTAGATTTTCGACCATGAGCAATTTTAATTGTTCTCATGTGTGCCCATCTATCAATACTATTTTTAGCTTTCAGTAGCTTGGCATGCTTTTTAGGAGGTTAAAAGATGTATATGATATAAACATATTTTTGCAAAATGGTCATGAAGAACAGAAAATTGAATATAATTTGTTGTGGGTTAGTACTGGCTCTTATGTGATTCCTTTTTCAGTTTTCATCAATCTGTATTCTCTTTATCTTCTTGGTTTCCTTGAAAGATTGTTCCTGTATTAGCTCTTAGAGCTTACACTTAATATTATATATCACCAAATGTACGACATTGTTAATAAGTACTTGTTTTATTTTATTTATTCTTCTCAGTTACACTTTATATATCACTGAATGTATGACACTGTTAATAAGTACTTGTTTTATTTTGTTTATTCTTCTCAGCTTCATTCAGCAGTCACAGAAATTCTTCATGGAGCACAGTGGCGCTGATGATACAAGAAAAGTATGTTTGTCATGCTATTCATTAAGTGCATCTGTTTGAATTATTTTTAAAATTTGAGGTTAATCTGAAGAAATTTGCTGGACATTTTACAACAACTACAATTGCACTATACTGAACAGACTGCTAAGATCCTTTATTCGACTTTTTAGTAAATGAATTTTTTTATGGAGAATACTTTATTATTATTTGTGGTGGAGCTTTGCCAAGGAAAGTGATCCAAAAAATATTTCCTTATTTCATATCTAAAAATTATCTCATTGCCTGTAAGGTTATGAGGCTTAATGAAAAAAAATGCCTTCTGCAGCAGCTGTTATCAGATTTCATTCTTAATGATAAGCAAGTACTATTAGTTTCAGAATTATTGTGAAATTTTTGACAGTTAATTTCAAAGAAGTTAATTATATAACTGTTAGATGCATCTGGTTTATTCAAAGAGAATAGATCTTGGTTTATGTTTTAGTGCTTATCTATTTCTCAATGTGGGTCTGTTTCTTTGCAAGAAAACACACGGGGAAAAAATGGAAGTTGCTTGGATTGTAGGAAAAGGAAATGGAACCAGTTATCTTTTCATTATTTTGCAATTGGAATGCGTTAGGAAGTTAACTGTATTTTTGGAAAGCTTACAGAAAAGTCACTGACATGAGGTTCTTGAGAGATTTTCATTTTTGGGAAAATACAATCCTTAACCAAAAGGTTACATCTGAAAATCTTAGAAATAGTTTTAATTTTTTTTTTATTTTCATACCAAACAAACATCAGAAAAGAGTTTTTTTCAAGGCAAAACAAATTTCTTCAAAATTTACCATGGAGCCAAACAGACACTAAAGGTTTTTCACAGAAATACATGAAATGGCATCAAAAGATGATATCATGTCTTCTGCACTTTATGCCCTTGTTTGTGTAATCGTGTCAACTTCAGTCTGTCTAGTAATTTGTTTTTATGTTATTAGTTAATGGGCTTTCTGTTTACGTATGTCTTTTTTTTAAATTTTGTGCAGATGGGTTTCCACTTTGCTGGAAAAGCTATCTACACAGCAGTTTGGGTTGCTGCAATTTCTTTATTCATGGAGTTGTTGGGATTTTCCACCCAGAAATGGATCACTGCTGGTGGTCTTGGAACAGTGCTGTTGACTCTTGCTGGTCGTGAGGTATTGTCACAATTTATCCTTTTTAGCAAAGGAATTATTGACCTGCAAACTTCTCCTTAAGGTTTGTTAAGTGCAAACTGGTCACTGGTGCAGTTTTTGCTAATCAGATTCAAAATGTTTTCACAGATTTTCACGAATTTTCTTTCAAGTGTTATGATACATGCAACACGTCCATTTGTTGCCAATGAATGGATTCAGACTAAGATTGAGGGCTGTGATGTTTCTGGTTCCGTAGAGGTTGGTTTTAATAGATCAGTTTACAGTAAATTTCTGTTTTAATACACAAGAGAATACTTTTATATATATTTTTGAACAAAGACATGATAATATTTGTCTTTAGCATTTTATTGGAAACCATCTTCTTTTACTTTGTACAACAAGTTCCTTGCATAAGATTTGTCTGACTTGCTGTTGGGCCAAACAATGTTGCAGCATGTTGGTTGGTGGTCTCCAACTATCATAAGAGGTGAAGATCGTGAAGCAGTTTATATTCCCAATCACAAATTCACAGTTAGTGTTGTGAGAAATCTCAGCAAGAAGACACATTGGCGTATTAAGACCCATCTTGCCATCAGCCATTTGGACGTTAATAAAATTAGTGTGAGTAGCAGTGTGGGCCATCTTTGCAATTGGACAATGATTTGCATCTAGCCTTTTTTTGTCTAGCTTTGGCTTTCTTTCTGTTTTTAACCAAGCATTGAAAATTCTATATTTTTTATTATGCACAGAACATTGTAGCAGATATGCGGAAGGTTTTAGCAAAAAATCCTCAAATAGAGCAGCAGAAGTTGCATAGAAGAGTATTTCTAGACAATATTGACCCAGAAAATCAAGCTCTTCTGGTAAAATTTGCCACCATGTTTAAACTTTTTTACTTTCGAAGCATCATGTATCTGAAGGCACACTGGCACAGCCATTTGATATCCTGGGATTTTTTCAAATGTTCCAAGTAAATTCTTTTGGAACTTGGATTACAGAATTCAATAAGGTGTGATTTTGAGGATGTTTGGTCCAAAACCATGTGAAATCCCCATATTAAATGGGAATATGGAACTTGATTCATAGCAATCTGGGGTAAATTTGGATCAGCAGATTCTCAGGGGTGGAATTCCTTTAGTTGGATATGAGAATTTTTGTCTAAATGCAAAGGATTTTATAGTTAATCCTTGTTAATCACCATATTAATCACTATACTGGACATATTTCTTATATGATTTTGGCCTCATGGTTAGTATATATGAAGATACCATGTAAGCATCATTTAGTTATGCACATTTTTGATGGACAATTTTTTTTGCCATTGGGGACTTCCATAGGATGCATGTTAGCAACATTAGACCTTAGACTTTTGATTGTAAAATATTTGTAAAAATTACCAGGTGATTTTATAAAAAATAGAGAAGAAAAAGCTATAATTGATGCAAATACTTAGGGTTTGATGATAAATAGTATGATAAAGGATTTAAAATAACACTAGACATCAAATAAAAAGATATTCCTGGTATATGAAAATTCATACGCCGATCACCAAAAGATGAAAATTTGACGGCGAGGCACATATAGTTCGTCATCTATGTGTTGTTTTACTCCAGTTGCATAATTTGTTGCGATAAACTTTTTGGTTCCTGCTTTATTGAAGTAGTTACTGATAGCAAACATGAGCTTTGGTAGGTACATTAGTGCTTCTTACTTATTCTTTTTATGCTTGTTTCTGTAAGCTTTTGTGCTTTTTAAGTTCACAAGATTGGAAAGAAGAATATTCATCATAATTAGCTTTCAGTAGGGCTGCACTTGATCTTGTTTCCTAGTAGTACATCAATAAGAAGACTATAACATTTTGATCAAAGCAGTTGTTTCTGCCCAGTTTTTAAGTACTATTTGGATCAGTACATATTGATTAGTTATTTACTGGTTTGACAAGGTCCAATATTGAAATGTGTATCTTATTGGTACAATAACTACATATACAGTTTATTTTTTTTAATTTTATTCAATGTTCTCAGATGATACAAATCAGAAGTATTGCTTGGTATATTTGTACCATATCCACTATATTATCGTTACTTAGTGTCCTTGTTTCTTATTCTTTTGCATTTCTTCCTATTGCAGATTCTTGTTTCATGCTTTGTTAAGACCTCATATCATGAAGAGTATCTTTGCGTAAAGGTAAGTGGATAGTATTTGTATTAACTATGCAGTTAAGAGTTCCTATTTTTCTTTTCAAGTATTCTTTAAATGAATTTATTA
Source organism: Musa acuminata AAA Group (assembly GCF_036884655.1). Classification (NCBI taxonomy): domain Eukaryota; kingdom Viridiplantae; phylum Streptophyta; class Magnoliopsida; order Zingiberales; family Musaceae; genus Musa; species Musa acuminata. The sequence goes on along the minus strand of NC_088338.1, from coordinate 31,919,677 downwards.
TAGAATCTTAGCATTTAGTTGAAGTAGGTTCGAGTGTATCCACTCTGTGTAACTATGAAGAATCTGTTTTGTCTTGTAGGGAGACATAAAAAATGCATTATGGGTGCTGTTGCCAAAGAAAATCATTAAACAATTTCTGAGTTGGTTATCTATGATACTTAGTCCAGAAGAATCAGAATGCCTAGCATTGTTTACAAAAATGTGACATGCGCCTTGTTTTCTTCCTACTTTTTGAACAAATGAATATTAATATTAATTAAAGATGATCCCTAGCATTGTTTACAAAAATGTAACGTGTGCCTAGTCTTTATCGACCAAAAGCGGTTGACCAATTTGTCTTGGTTTACCACAATTTATGGATTACCTTTTGTGATTCAACATGATGTGCACACTAGACAATAAGTGGCCCATGATTTTGTTTTAGATTTATCTAACACATTAAGCTAGTTAAACACTTCAAAAGAGAAATGTTATTATTAGCAGTCTGGAGGATTGATAGATAGTTCACACACAACCAATGGTTTCATCCCTGCGGTATGTAACCTGGCCAGCCTGAACTTAAAATTCAAGTCTTATGAATTTAAACTGGTTTGGTAGGACGTTCACATTTTAGGTGAAGTGGGATTAGGAACACTGCAAAGGGAAAATAAAACCAAGTTGATGACAGAAAGGATTTGTTCTGTGTATTAGAGAGAGATGATGAAACTAGAATTCCTGGATTATCGAGAGATGGTGTGGCAGGTGCAGTAAGACTGCTGCAAGCAATATAGTGGACTAGCCTTCCATACTTGATTATTTTTGTTGGAGACAAGAATGGATCAGAGGGTTGTGAATGTGGATCAATCAACAAAGTTGGTAAGCCAGATGTAGGGGCATGACTGGGAGATTGCATGAGGGGGTTATCACAGTGGGTGAGAGGTTAATGCAGTGATTAGGAGGGAGGAGATAGCGCATTAGGGTGCAAGTGAGATGTGGTAAGAAATTTGAGTAAATGAGTTAAGCTTTTATTGGCAAAAACTTAGTTTAACAAAAAACAATACAAAGAACTGACTTAATTAAAATCTGACTGTGATCCAAAGTTCCAAACAACTAAATGTTCAAAACTCGAGCCTCGTCTAAATTTACAGATACTGGGATAATTTTTTGGTTAGCCAACTTTAGTTGCACAGTCCAGCCACTTAGTGAATGTAAGCAGTTATGTTGGACATCCATTCTTTACACCTTTCATTTTGTCTTCCACACTATTGGTTTATCCTAGTCTTCATTTTCTGGCATCACATATTCAGGATAATCAAGTTCTTATTATTTAACATCTTATTTTGCTTTTGGCTGCTGATGGACACAGTGTTTTTTCTCATAATGTTAGTTTTCTATTTATGGCTTAACAAGACATAATGCTAAGAAAATGATGGCTGTTGGAATACAAACAGGAAGCTGTTATGTTAGATCTACTCAAAGTCATAAGCCATCACAGAGCTAGACTTGCAACTCCTATCCGTACAGTCCAGAAGATGTATGGTGATCCTGACATAGAAAATAGTCTTTTCGCAGAGAGTGTTTTCAGACATTCTGCAGCATCTAGTCGTCCATTTCTTTTGGTCGATTCTCAATCAAGAATCAATGATGATGACAAAGTAAAGCCTCGTTCAACATCACGTGCAAATGAAAACCAAACCAGTAAGACTGCTACAACACAAGAGCCCAAGCTAACTCATGGTGGCACAGCTCCAAACAACCTCAACAAGCACCAGCAGAAGAAGGAAGATTCTGGGGATGCTTCACCTAAGAACATGAAAGCCGATGCGGCAGTAGCACCATCTTCCAGTTCTCCATCCACGACACACCTTGAAAGCCTGGATTCATCAGGGCCAACTCCAAATTCTGGTAGCCAAAAGCCTCCTTTACCGGAGGCTGTTACCGAACAGATTGATGCAAAGAATGAAGCTGAGAGCGTGCAGACAGTGAAGCCACAAGTTGCCAGATCTGCTTTCGAAGATAACATTGTCCTAGGAATGGCTCTTGAAGGATCAAAACGTACTCTCCCTATCGAAGAAGAAAAGGGTCCATCATCCATGCAATCACAGGAAAACGAGTTTGCTGCTGGACGTGGTATTGTGCCCTCTACGTCTTCAAAGGATGCTAAAGGGCCAGTCGCATTGGTTGACCAGAGGGATCAAGACAGCTGACCATGTCACAATCAGCTGAAAGTGTTGTGACTACAATGCACCTCTTTTTTTTTTTTTTTCGAAACAGGTGCGTGGAAGTTGTCTGTGGGTGGCTGGTCCACACAGTTGTATACTATTGCGATACAGAAGATTCCTAATTTGCTTGATGGTTTTCCTTTTTAAACTGGGATCCTCAGCAATGATGGTTTAAAAAAAAAACGTGCAAACCATTGGGAGCTTCACCACACCATGTAGTTCATATGTTCACTGGTCTTGTTTATCTCGGTCATGCTTATTTTCTGTTTCTGTATTTGTAATGCATACTGAGAGGAACTAATGGTTGTCACACTACTTTTGTTTTCTCCTCCTAAATTTGATAGATTATGATCTCTGTAAAAACCGATATGGTTGGGATCTAATGTCTGTCACCTGTGATCCTTTATTTCTGCTTCTGCTGTGATTAATTGCACATCCACACTCCTTTATTATTGACTATAATAGCCCATGATGCCACTATCACTTATTCAAGGAAAACAAATACCACACTCCTTGATGCTCATCGTTTCTTTGTGGGCTATGTGCGGGTGCGGTTCACTGTCTCTCAATTCGGGATGCAATATTTACCTCCTCGTCGTGGCTTTCGAATCTCACTTCTCCAAACTTAAAAACTATCGAGAGACGACAGAGAGAAAGAGAGAGAGAGAGAGAGATCTGTTTAGGCACTATCTCCACAAGTAGAGAGACTGTTTCCGCATAAAGCGATCTACATAAAGTCCGACAATAAATCCTTGGTTGAAGACAATCGAAAAAACACAAACTATTTGGAATGGGCCCCAAGACGGCAACAATTTGATGAGCATAGTTGACACCTGACCTGACCTGACCTGTTGCTGCGTAGTTATCCATTTCCGTTTGATTGAACACCCAATGCCTCCAATCCTCCAAGTCTCAAAAACATTTTAAAGCTATTAGTTGAATCACTCAACTAACAAGTCGTCTATTAAAAAGGAATGAGGGTCACTTCTTGGTTGGAGAGCGGAGATAAGTAGTAATGCCTCTTAGACTCATTAGTAGCAGTGGTGGGTACACTCGACCCCTTGGGCGCATTCTATGTATGTATGTGCCTTTCCATCGAATGTAAAAAAAGTCTGGGGGCCTGCGTCCATACTAAGCTATCCATTCCATGTATCAATCATACTCCTCCTCTATCCAACTCTTTTCAATCCATAAAGGTGCCATCAAATCTGTCTATTTTTTCTAGACAAGCCACTGACATAGTTGTAAATGGCAAGACAACGTACACACTTTGGAATCTTGTAAAAAAAAAAAAAAAAAAAAAAAGAATTTTTGATTTAGCTACACGATTCGTCAAATGGGTCTTAACTAATAAATAGCTAAAGGATGTTAATAACTAATGTTGCTGCAATTAATAGGACAGCTTAATCACAAAGTAGTGTTTTCATCTTAAGTTAAATTAGATCTATAGTAAATTTTTGCTGTGATTACTTAGAGAGAATTTAGATATTGTGTATAATGACATGATCCTTGTATCTTAGTTATTCTCTTGTGTTTGTTGCTAGGGTTTTGGGTAAGAGATTGAGATTTATATATTCATTATTCTTATAGTGAATTATCTCTAGTTTGCTTCGTGATTTTTACCCTTCATATTGAAGGGGTTTTTCACATAAATCTTGGTATTCTATTTGATTGTGATTCCATTTAATTCCACTACATATTATGGTCTGCTAGTATTTATTCATATACAAAAATTTATTTATCTTTATATCCTATCAACTAGTATAGCAGGATTTTGGTGATTTAATTTTGTATTTGAACATAGAGGCTAGTGGTGTTTCTTACATGATTAGTTTGAATAGAAATAATTGGATGATATGAAAACCAAGAATGAAAGATCTCATGTATTGTAAAGATTTGTATAGATCTTTATAAGGGGATAGTGCAAAATCCACAACTATGACAGATGATGAGTGGAAGAGGTTAGATCGAAAAACAGTTGGGTTTATTCGATAGTGGCTTGATGATAGTGTCTTTCACCATATTTCTACTGAAAGTTCTGCATATTCTCTTTGAAAAAAGTTGGAAGGACTCTATGAAAGAAAAATAGCTGGCAACAAAGCTTTTTTGATCAGAAAACTTGTAAACCTAAAATATAGAGAGGGTGCTTCTATTGTTGAGCATTTGAATGAAATGCATAGTATTACTAATCAGTTATCCTCTATGAAAATGTCTCTTGATGATGAGTTACAAGTATTGTTTCTTCTTAGTTCATTACTAGAAAGTTGGGAGACATTGGTGGTTTCCCTCAGTAATTCTACGCCAGATGATGTTGTCACAATGAGTCAAGTAACAAGCAGTTTGTTGAATGAGGAGTTGAGAAGAAAGAATTCAACAACATCTCAGAATGATTCACATGCACTTATCTCAGAGAACAAAGGAAGGTCAAAGTCTAGAAGTAGTTCACGCATGGGTAGAAGCAAGTCAAGATCAAGAAAAGATATTGTTTGCTATAACTATGGTGAAAAAGAAAATTACAAAAATCAATGTAAGTAATCTAAGAAGAGTAAGAAAAAGGGAAAAGAAGTGGAGTCTACATAGTCAAAAGATAATATCACAGCTATAGTGCAGGAGGGTGATTATTTGATTTTGTCTCATTTTTTATGATATTTTTTCTTGTTTGTGTCAAGATCTTGAGTGGGTGATTGATACAGGTGCTTCTTATCATGCTACACCATGGAGAGAGTTTTTTGCTACATATAAGTCTAAAAATTTTAGTGTTATCAAGATGGGCAACTATGGCACGACAGACATCATTGACATAGATGATATCCAAATAAAGACTAACAAGTTGGTGCTTAAGGATGTGAGGCATGTGGTTGACTTGAGGTCACTTGGAATGTTAGATGATGAAGACTATGCTAGCAGATTTCACAGAGGGCAATGGAAGCTCAGTAAGGGTTTTCTTATTATGGCTAGTGGAAAGAAATGTCATACTTTATACAGGTTGCATGCTAAAGCTTATGGTGAGCAGTTAAATGTTACAGAAAAAGACTTCAGCATGGAGTTGTGGCATAGGCGATTGGGACACATGAGCGAGACGGGGCTGCAAGCTCTTTCCAAGAGAGAGATATTGCCAAACCTCAAAGGTACACATTTGAACCATTGTATTGATTGTTTGGCTAGTAAACAATACAGAGTTTCATTTGCTAGTCCTGCTTTATCTAGAAAAATGCATACCTTAGACCGTATTTATATATATGTATATGGTCCTTTGAGGATAAAAACTCTTAGTGGATCTGTAAATGTTTATGGCATCAATGGTGCACATTATTTTGTTACTTTTATAGATGATTTTTCTAAAGAAGTTTGGGCCTATGCTTTGAAGACTAAAGATCAGGTTATTAATGTCTTCAAAGAATTTCATGCTAGGGTTGAAAGGGAGATAGAAAGATAATTGAAATGCATACGATCAGATAATGGTGATGAGTACATAGGATTATTTAATGATTATTACAGGTCACATGGGATTCAACATGAGATGACAGTTCTTGGTACACCTCAGCATAATGCTATTATAGAGAGGATGAACCGCACCATCATAGAAAAGATCAGATGTATGCTTTCACAGGTCAAGCTACCCAAAATATTTTGGGATGAGGCTTTGAGGACTACAATTGATGTGATTAAATTATCACCATATACAACCCTAGATGGTGATGTTGCAGAACATGTATGATCAGGGAAAGATATTTTCTACAAGCATTTGAGAGTGTTTGGTTGTCGTGCATTTGCACATATTCTAGACAATGAGAGGTTCAAGCTGGATGGTAAGACTAAAGAATGTATTTTTCTTGACTACTCACATGATTATTTTAGTTACAGGCTTTGAGATCCAGAAAAGCAGAAGGTGTTTAGAAGCAGAGATGTAATCTTCTTTGAGGATCAAACCTTTCAGGATTTGAAGAAGAAGGCACCAACCAAGACTTCTGTAGAAGGATTAGCATATTATGACCTAATTACTCCTTTAGTATATCAGGGTGATGGGGGAGATATGCAAGAAGATGGTATAGAGCCTGATGTTGATCTACCTACGGGACATGTTGAGCAAGAAGAAGTTGGAGAGCAACTTCCTACAGAACCTTAGTTGAGAAGATCTTCTAGACAACGTCAACCTTTCAGAAGATACTCTACAGATGAGTATGTGATGCTTACTAATACAGATGAACCAGAGAGTTACCAATAAGTAGTTGAAAGTGAACAAAAAAAGAAGTGGTTAGTTGCTATGTAAGAAGAGATGGAAGCTCTTCAGAAGAACCACACTTATGATTTGGTGTTACTACCAAAGGGAATGATGGCCTTGAAAAACAAGTGGGTTTTCAGGTAGAAGACTCAAAAATATTGATCACAATTAAAGTACAAAGCTAAATTGATTGTGAAAGACTTTGGTCAAAAGAAAGGTATTGACTTTGAAAAGATTTTTTCTCCTATTGTTAAAATGTCTTCTATTCGTGTTGCTCTTGGTATTGCTGCTAGCTAGGACTTGGAGGTTGAGCAATTAGATGTGAAGACAACTTTCCTTCATGATGATTTGGAGGAGAAAATTTATATGGAGCAACCAGAAAGCTTCAAAGTCAAAGGTAAAGAGAACTTTGTTTGTAAGCTGAAGAAGAGCTTGTATGGGCTGAAACAAGCTCCAAGACAATGGTACAGAAAGTTTGATTCGTTTATAACAGAAAATAGATACAAAAAACTGACTTCAGATCATTATGTATACATCAAATGGTTTGGTGAGAATTATATTATTCTCTTACTTTATGTTAATGACATGTTTATTCTTGAGAAAGATATGTCTAAAATTGACAGGTTGAAGAAAGAATTGAGTGAGTCTTTTGTAATGAAGGACATAAGGCCAGCAAAGCAAATACTGGGCATGCAAATTTCTCATGACAGAAAAACCAAGACGATTTGGTTGTTACAGGAGAAATACATCGAGAAGGTATTAGAAAGGTTTAGTATAAGTAAAGCAAAGCTAGTTGGTTCTCCTTTTACAGGTCACTTCAAGTTATGCTCAGAATAGAGTCTATCAAGTGACGAGGAGAAATAGAAAATGCAAAAGGTTCCTTATACTTCAGCAGTTAGAAGTTTAATATATGCAATGATATGTACAAGGCTGGACATCGTATATGCAGTTAGTGTTACTAACAGATTTCTTACAAATCCAGGCAAAGAGCACTGGGCAATAGTGAAGTTGATTTTTAGATATCTTAGAGGGAGCTCTAAGGTTTGTTTAAGCTTTGGAGGAGGACCACTTGTGTTGATAGGTTACACAGATGCAGATATGGCAAGAGACATAGATACTAGGAAGTCCACATCAGGTTATATACTTACTTTTGTAGGGGGAGCTATGTCATGACAATCTAGATTGCAAAGGTATATTGCTCTCTCCGCCATAGAGGCAGAATATATTGCTACTATAGAGGTTTGCAAAGAAAAATAATAGATGAAAGAATTCTTACAAAAATTGGGGCTAAAACAGAAAAATTATGTGGTGCATTGTGATAGCCAGAGTGACATCCATTTGTGTAAGAACCTAATGTTTCATTTCAAGTCAAAGCATATAGATGTCGGATACCATTGGATTCGAAATGTATTTGAAGAGAAGTAGTTGCAGCTTCACAAAATCCATACAGATGACAATGGAGCAGACATATTGATAAAGACTTTACCAAAAGAAAGACAGGAGAAATGTCGTTGATCGGCATGACTTCACATTGAGGAGTCATGGGATAGCCTCCCTTATGGGCTGAAGGGGGAGGTTGTTGGGCTAACAGCCCATAGTTCAACCCATATTGGGCTTTAATAGACCACAACCCATCTCCCCTTTGACTAAACCCTAGATCTAATTAAGGGAGAGTTGGGGCTGCGAAATTAAGGTAGAAAAAAGGAAACAGCAAGGGCGAAAATTACTACAGCAACTTGATTCAAAAAGGAAGAGAACAAGATAGTAAAATAAGAGAAAGAAAGAGAAGAAGACAAGGACAACGCAGTGAGACTGTTCTCAATCATTCAGCAGTGTTTTCATCTCAGGTTAGATCAGATCTATAGTAAATTTTTGCTGTGATTACTTAGGAAGAATTTATATATTATGTATAGTGACGTGATCCTTGTATCCCAGTTATTCTTTTGTGATTGTTGCTAGGGTTTTGAGCAAGAGATTGAGATTTGTATATTCATTATTCTTCTAGTGAATTATTTCTAGTCTGTCCCATGGTTTTTACCCTTCGTATTGGAGGGGTTTTCCACGTAAATCTTGGTGTTCTATTTGATTGTGATTCCATTTAATTTTGCTGCGTTTTGTTCATATACAAAAGTTTATTTCTCTTTATATCCCATCACCCCCCTCCCCCCTCCCCCCACCCCCTTAACCTCCCATATAAGACTCTATCGTGTTAAGTATCTATAACAAATCTATACTCAAACTAGAAACTAATTAATTAAACCTTGGAACATGATAGGCTTGATTACACTTTGCACAATACGCTGATCGATCCAATGAACATGCACATGAGAAAGTTTACAGGCCTGTAGCTTGTTTAAGCACTCAATCGAAAATAAATTAGTGAACCTCTTTGATAGTTGTTCTTCTTTGAAAGATTAAGCATCAATTTACCAAACTCATATGCTGAGTTTGAGTCTTTTGCAACCCCTCTCACCGTAATCGAAGTGTCTTCCGGAAAGAACAACGATAATTGTTTTGGAGTTCACATGTTAGATGTCAGTTGCGAGGTCAGGGGATGCCACATATAATATTAATAGCAAGACAAAGGCAAACGGATGATGATGATGATGACGTACGGACGTTGGCTTCCTTCGTTTGAAAGGAGAGCTTCCACGAGCACGCATCCACCAAAGTTTATCCGGTTCTCATGACGGACAAAAGACAGCATGAGCTCCAACTAGGGAGTTGTCCGCGATGGTTCACAGGAGGTATGGATGGCTTCGGCCGTAAAGAAAAGGAACCAATGACAAGGAGAGAACACCCATGGAACATTCTGCGATTCCCGTGACAAACAAAAGACGAGAACGACACCAAAGCAGGCGGTTCTCCATACTTATGATGTTTCCGAATAGGTATAGGAAGAACGATGAATGATTTTGCCTTAAGACAGGGGTGAAACGTAGTGCATTGCTAGACAACTGGAGCTCTGTGCAGCGGTTCTCCCTCGTGATGAAATATGGGATATTTGTGTACGAGGAAAGATTGATTAGAGGCTTAAAAGAATAATTGAGAGAATCAATGACATACATATATTGAGTCTGATCCAAAGTCTAATAATTTAGATTTTAAAGTTGAATTGATATTTAATATAATAATATCTATTGACCTAGGTCAAGTTAGGACCAAAGTATTCAAGCATGAAAGTACTTCTATATGAAGTAAGGAAATTAAGATTTATTTATTTTAATATATCTTCTTAAGATTTTGATAAGAGATAATAAGATATATACACACACACATTATATATATATATATATATATATATATATATATATATATATATATATATATATATATATATATATATATATATATATATATATATATATATATATATATATATATATATATATATATATATATATAGATAGAGAGAGAGAGAGAGAGAGAGAGAGAGAGAGAGAGTAGGAAAATACTGTGAGTTGTATGTGAGAAGGTGTATGTATAAAGGTCTTTTTAAGCTTGAATTTTAATTCACTTAACACACACACGCGCACAAAGTAGGAAGTTATGTATTTTTGTCCCCTAAGAAGAAGAACTGATAGTAGAAAAAAATAATAATAAAAATAAATAACAAGAAGACATGCATGGGATGAAAGAGCACATAAATGGAGGCTACAGAAATTGAGTTGAACAGTACATTTTACTTGCTCCGAATCAAGCACATAAACGGAGGTCAAATTCCTAAAACTTGATTTCCAAAGCATGGCTTCCTCAAAACTAATACTGTTTAGGGTTTTTTTGCTTTGATAAGGAGAACCAGAAGACTGATGACACAGCCATGCTTAAACTAATAAACAATGTGGCACTAAACTTCCAATTGCTGAAATTAAGTTCCCTGTAAACTTTCACGTAATGAAAGTTGTGGTAACGTATAATTTCTAAGAAAATTCCCCACAGAAATAGGAGAAGAATTAGCGACGGTGGAAGCTGATATTCAAATACGTTTCCAAAATATGAGCTTCTTTTCCTTTCCGTCAAGAATATTGTATGATTTTTCTTTTTTTTTCCTTTGGTGCAAGTTGATGTACACTATCCAAATTTATGGTAAGAAAAAAAAGGCCCACTGTCAATAATTATGATTAAGCTTGCAATAAAGTGAATCGAGAAGGTGGTGATGGAATGTGATGATGATGATGGTGGTGGTGGTAATGCACGCTCTCCAGCTTTTCTCTTCTCGCTGGTCTCCCTCTCTCGTATGCATGTCAGAAGACACAACTCCATCGCCACCTCAACAACGCAAGGGAAAGCTGTAGATCCTCATCTTCCTCCAGGCACTGTTGCCTCCTGCAAGCTGGGTTGGATTCTTTTCCTTTTGCTGACCTTTGTGTGTGTATGCATGATTCCAGGCCCACGTACGTACCAGTCTCACTGCCACCAAATGCAACATCATGAAAGAGAGATGACAGCAAGCGAAGAGGAGGAAAGCAAGCCATGAGAAAAATTGGAGAACAGCCCTCATCTCGCTCATCTGCTGCACCAAAAAGCATCAAGATAAAGGCAAATCTCTCATTGGCCCCATTGAGAAGCATGCACTCACCAACACCTCCACACCCACCTCCTTAGATTCCCCTCCCCACCTCCTTCCTCCTCCCACTCTTCCTCCCCCACTCTCAAAAGCTACAAATTAGCCCGTCCCTCAGCTAAATTCCAATTCCTAGATCCTCTCTCTCTCTCTCTTCGCCTCCTACCGTGTACATAGTCTTCTGCCGTCTGTTCGTCAATCTCTATGTGTGGAGAGGTAAAGCTGGCGACAAGCAATTGTTCTCTCGGGTAGATGGACACGCTATTTAGATTGGTTAACCTGCGATCATCTGATCAACAGTCTTCCCTCAATTCCAACCGCACTTCTGGTAGCTCGAGATCAGCCTCCAAAGCTCACCAAACCTACCACCACCATAACCACTACTTCACAAGCTCTTTGCACCATCAACAAGGGGAGCAGTATCAGGAAGAATGCGGCACCAACAGTTCTCGTCTTTACATGGATGAAGACTTCTCCTCCGGCCCATCGTCACAGCACCGCCACCACCCTCCCTCCTCTGCCGCCGCCACCACGCCCACCTCGGCTCCACTTGTTGATCCCGACGACTCGTCTCTTCTTCGGGACCTCAACATCGACTTTTCTTCTCCATCCTCGTCGTCAGGCAATGTCGGCGGCGCCGGAGTCCGGTGGGTATCTAAGCTTCTGCCGGAATGCGCACGCGCCGTTGCCGCCTGCGACAGCCAGAGGGTGCAGCAGCTGATGTGGGTGTTGAATGAGCTCTCATCCCCTTACGGCGACGTGGATCAGAAGCTGGCCGCCTACTTTCTCCAGGGCCTCTTCGCGCGCTTGACGTCCTCCGGCCCGCGTACCCTGCGCACCCTCTCTGTTGTCTCCGATCGCAACTGCTCCTTCGACTCCACCCGCCGCACCGCGCTCCGCTTCCAGGAACTCAGCCCCTGGTCCTCCTTCGGTCACGTCGCCGCCAACGGCGCTATCCTCGAGTCCTTCCTCGAGAGCTCGGCTTCGAGCGGGACGCAGAGATTCCACATTCTTGATCTCAGCAATACCTTCTGCACGCAGTGGCCGACCCTACTCGAGGCGCTTGCGACGCGGTCTTCCGACGACACGCCGCACCTGTCCATTACCACCGTCGTATCGTCGTCATCATCACCGTCATCCTCGCCCTCGTCCTCGTCCTCGCCCTCGTCTGTTGTACAGAAGGTTATGAAGGAAATCGGGCAGCGGATGGAGAAGTTCGCGAGGCTAATGGGCGTCCCCTTCCGATTCAATGTAGTTCATCACCCCGGCGACCTGTCAGAGCTCGACCTCGATCAGCTCGACCTCCGGGAAGGCGGGAGCGCCGTCCTCGCCGTCAACTGCGTCAACACGCTCCATAGAGTTTCCCCAGCCGGCCACTGTCGCGACGCGCTCGTCGAGGCCTTCCACCGGCTCCAGCCGCTGATCGTCACGGTCGTCGAGGAGGAAGCCAAGCTCGTCGCCTGCGAGGGAGGGGAGGAGGACGGGGAGGCCTTTCTGAAGGTGTTCAACGAGAGCTTACGGTTCTTCTCGGCGTACTTCGAGTCGTTGGAGGAGAACTTCCCGAAGACGAGCAACGAGCGACTGGCGCTAGAGCGGGCGGCAGGACGGGCGGTCGTGGATCTGGTAGCGTGCGCGGCATCGGAATCAACGGAGCGGCGCGACACGGCGGCGGGGTGGTCGAGGCGGATGCGGGCCTCAGGGTTTGAGCCGGCGGAGTTCAGCGAGGACGTGACCGACGACGTAAAGGCCCTGCTGCGGAGATACAGGGAGGGGTGGTCGATGCGGGAGGCGTCGGAGGCCGGTGCCGATGCCGGTGCCGGTGCCGGGATATTCCTCGCGTGGAAGGAGCAACCGGTGGTATGGGCGAGCGCGTGGAAGCCGTGAGAGAGAGAGAGAGGAAGGCCATAGTGCCTAGCACGTGCGGGAGGGGGTTGTGGGGGGGCGGGGGCGCGTTTTCCTTAAGGTTGGCACGTACGGGAAATTAAGCTGCAGGTGTGGGGAGCTGACAGGCGAGAAGACAAAGGGCAGCGTCGTCGAGAGAAGGGAAGAAAGAGAAAAAGGGGAAAGTCTTTTAATCCTGCCACAATATATCACCACCATTCTTCTCTGTATTTTTTCTTCTTCTTCTTTGTATTGCTTTCCTTCAATTCTTCTTGTGTTTGTTCTGAGAGTCTTCTATTGTAATCTTCTTTCGCTGGTTTATGTTGCGAGCAGCGTTGCAGAATGATATATTTCTTTTGTGGTAGTACACAGGACAAGGACACCAACTGGGAAGGGATCCACTCCAATCATATATAAAAACTAAAAGAAGAAGAAAGCTTTGCATCCTAATTTAAACCAGTCAGTGGGCTTCACTACAATAATTCACAAGAGGCAATAATAAAGAAGATGAGAAATGATGGAGATTAGGTGACATGGTGCTATCAGGGTAGAAAGTTTTAAGCATATATCTAATGTGTATATATATATATATATATATATATATATATATATATATATATGAATGGATATCGAAACAAAGGATGCAAGGGGTCGTTATCTGGTGAGCCAAGGACGGTGTGGTGGGAGGAAGGAATCTTAGGACGAGTGCTTCTGCAATCTAGCAAAAGATGGAGGTGGTGGTGGTAGTGGTGGTGGTGGTGTTGGTAGTGGTGGTGGACGGCGACTGAGACTGAGACTGAGACTGAGACTGCGACTGCGGCAGAGACAGAGACAGAGACAGAGACAGAGACTATGAGTGCTCTGCATGGCCCCCATTGCTATCTTTGCTTTCACCCTTTTTCCACATCACAAGAGGGAGGAAAGGCTTTGGGCCACTGTAGCCAATAGATCATGCATGCATGCTTTTGAGCCCCACTAGGAGATAGTGGGAGCTCCTTTTCAGGTAGGAACATGGGAATGCATCTGCTTTCCCCTCTGCAGCCACATAAACCGCAGTCACACAAAAAAGGAGACCTGCTTGAGTTACGACTCTGGTCCCGGCCATGGTGAGGACCGGCGTTCACGCTCCACCTGCTCTTTCTAGGGCTCGAGCTGCTGCCTTGCGGTTGGAAGGAGACATGTTACACCAGCTTGGGCACATAGGTTCCTCTGTTTCTGCTGCAGGATGCCACTGTGTATGATCTCAGCTGGTAATTGTGCTGTCCATGTCTTCGCTAGCATCAAAGACGTAGGTAGAAGACATGGTGTTAGTACAAAAAAGCACCTACATCCGCCATTGTTGGTAGAAGGAATGTTGGAGATAAGGCCATTGCTGATGGATGCTCAAGTTTACACGAAGAAGAAAAAGTACCAAGGATGTGTGTCGCTTATAAGAGACTTGAAGCGAGGGAAGAGGTTCTTTTCTTTTTCTTTTTTTCTTTTTATTATATTAAATTAATGGTTTTTTTTTTTGTTGTGTGTGTTAAATTAACTATATTATAGATACTGAATTTTTATTCAAAGGTTTTAACCATATTAGTTTAAACGCAATACAATTACAAATATATTGTGCATTTTTAAGGGGATACATTATCTAAATATCAAACGAATGTAAAACAAACAAATGCCATTTCAAATCTAACCATCACAATTCTTAGATAGGAATATAAAAAAAAGCAAAAGAAATAGTGACAATGACATTTAAGCCCTTCCAAGCATTTTTGGTTAGAACTCAACTCAAATATAATAAAATCTAAAACATTTCGAATAACAAATTTGCATACGATATCAATACCGTCTAAACTCATGTAATTTATCGGACTTCATATACTTATTCTTTCGAACTACATTCCATGTCGAAGGGTCTGAGAAACAAAAGATGACAAGGCGTCGATTGAGCAAGACAGTCACCGAGTGACCTTTCGTGCTGTTGAATTCAAGGCAGCCTATCATTTGTTTACTTCTCTCTTTGTTTGTGTGCTTGAGAGAGAGAGAGAGAGAGAAATAAGGATCAGGACTCACATAATCCATATTAGTAACTAATTGAGGTCGACACAAATACAAATAGAAATAAAGACACTCGAATCGTATTCGAAAACGATTTGAAGACCAGTAGCCAAATTGGGTTTGAGAATCTGGTAAATTTCAACGCTATCTCATCGTAATGGTTGCAAATAAATCTAAAAGGCTTCCAAATATGATCGTTCAACACACTCAATAAATTGAGTTTATGCTGCGGCTAATTTGACTGATTTATTAAACGCATTGCCTACTGACAAGAATTCATGTGAGTGCCAAAGAATAGCCAATTAAATTCATACATCCTAAGTGCTTCCGGGATAATTAAGTTCATTCTATTGGAATTCTAAGTTATCATAAAGAGGTTTATTGAATCAAGAAAGAGATTCATTGCATCAAGAGAAAAAATAGATTAGATTTAGATAAACCAAATTAACTATTAATTCTTGAAAGAATTTATTAGAAAAGAGTGACTTATATTAAATATAATTAATATACCATATATATGGTGACTATATAAACCCCATATATTATATATTGGGTCATAAAACAAATAGAGTTTTTGAAGTTGTAAAGAGTTTTGAGCGAAAGATTGTCTTTGTTCTGCTCTTTCTTTGTGTGATACCTCTATCTCTTCTTTCTATCTAGTTTAATATTTGCTATTAGAGTTCAGGTTAAGCTATGACCTTTTCCTCAAGTACTATCCAACTCTAGATCCCTAGATTGATAAAAGAAAATTATGATATATGATGTATTCAAATGAAGGTTCTTCTAGGCTCCTAAGATGTATCGGAGATCGTTGAAGATGGATTTGCTGAATTAAGTCCAGTAGAAGTAGGAGCAATGAATGTAGAAGCAAGAAAACAACTCAAAGATAAAAGGAAGAAGGAGAAAAAAAACTTTATTCATGATCTACCAAGGGCTTGATGATACATTATTCAAGAACATCGCTCTAGCAAATACTTCTAAAGAGTCTTGGGAAATGCTTCAAAAAGCATTTGGTAGTGTGGATAAGATTAAAAAAGTTTTGTCTACAAGTTTTACGAGCTGAGTTTGAAAAATTACAATAAGGTATTTCTAAGTATATTTCTGAGTACTTCTAATACTATTTCTATTGTTCATCAAATGAGATGAAATAGTGAACAAATAAGTGATCAAAGAGTAATAAAATATTACTAAGATATCTAGATCCAAAGTTTGATTTTATTATTATAGCGACTGAAGAGTCTAAAGATTTGGAACAAATATCTTTAGAATAACTAATGAGTTCTTTTCAAGTTCATCAATAAAGACTTCGAAAAAGAGGAGAAGAAAAATATATAGAGCAAGCACTAGAAGTGGTTATAGACAAAAAGGAAGAGATGATAGAAATTAAACTAATCAAGAATCTCAAAATAATGAAGGTGATAGAGAAAATTTTAACTAAAGAGGTCAAGGTTATAGTTGAGGACCTAACCGAGGCCATAGACGTGGTAGAAATTCTAAAAGATCTAAAATACAATACTATGTTTGCAAAAGGTATAGATACTACTCATTAGAATGTTATTATTGTTAGGATCAAGTTGGCACTAGGGGTGGTGGATTAGTGCTTTTGATAAAAACGAAATTGATCCAAAGATTTGTTTGATAAAGCTTATATCCAAAAAAGCGTTTAAACTTAAAAACATTCATAAGTGATTGAGGGCAATTAGCAAGTAAATCAATGAGTGATGAGAATGAAACGTATGAAAGAAATGGTATAGAAAGAAAGCACATTGGATTTATAGTAGTTTGGTTGTCGTAACTTAGATCCACTTTCGATTCCACCTTCGTTGAGGCTACCGGCGTCCACTAACGATCTTCTTTTAATAGGTGAAGACCAACCACCCTCTTATAATACTTTTTCTTTTTTAAAGGTTTATGAGACAACTTTTTACAATCCTCACACCTCTTTTAGATTGATCATAAGACTTAAGGAGGAGGAGGACACTTAGTATCTTTTCAACATATTTATGTTGAATATCGAATTTTAATGATGAAACCAATTGATAGGGTTTATGATTTGATCTGTATTTTGAGTAACACAAGATGCTTCAATCAGTGAGAGACAATTAAAGTAGGAAGAATCATGTTGGGCCGGAGAAAAACATGTCAGAAGATTGTACGTCGATCCGAAGGATCGATCGACGTATCGACTCAAGCCAAGAAAAGTGGATAATGTGCTAAGGAAATTGGAGTTGTGAAGGTCAACTAGCTGATTGAGCAATAGGCCGCAAGAGAGGACGATGCGTCGAATAATTAGATGAAGCGTCAATGAACCAATGACATATCGGACAATATTTGATTAGCTTAGTATTAATTATCTAGATCGAAGTAGATTTTATTTATACAGGATTAACTACGATAGTGATCAAGGCATAAAGCAAAATAAAGTCCTGGAGTCAAGAAAGTGATTTCGTTGGGAGTTTGAGAGTTCATCGGAAGTTCGAACGTTCATCGGAAGTCCGGATGTTCATCGGAAGTCCGGACGTTCATCGGAAGTTCTGTCGGAATTGACCGAGAAGACCAGGAGCTTGCCGAAGAAGCTCATTAGAACTCACCAAAAAGATCATTGTGAAGTCTAGGAGCTTGCCGAGACTCCGCTGGAACATTGCCGAGAGATCGTCGAAAGTTCGCCAGAAGATCGCCGGAAGAAACCTAGACTTACAGATTTGTTTAGCTTAGTAAATGCCTTAAATTTCATAGTTAGCACATAATTAGGATTGGAATTGGGCTAACCCAGTTAGGGGCCGGTTGGGCACATGTATGGACTATGTTGGGCCTAATGAAAGGCCTAAACAATGACTCAATATGTGGTATTATCGTGGCACAATCTCCGAGACTATATCAGATAGTGGTACCACCCAATGGCAGTATTAGGCAGTGGTACCGCAAGTTTGGGCGGTGATACCGCCTAGACACAATCTTCTAAGTGGTGGTACTGCTAGACTGGGCGGTGGTCTCGCTAGTGTTAGTGTTGTAGGCGGCGGTACCGCCTAGCATAGGCTGTGGTACCGCCAGGACCCGAGAAACCCGGGATAAGACATTTTTAGGCTCTAAGTTTGAATCAACTTAAGGCCTATAAATACCCCTCTCATCCCTGGTTAACACACATAAGCACAGAGAGCTTAAAAGTGGGAAAACACTGTTGCAATCACTTGAGAGATCCCCTCCTCTGATCTAAGTTTAGAATTCTGTTTAGGAGAAGTGAGTGCTTGTAAAAGGTTATCTCCTAAACCTATGAAAAGGAGAAGAGGGGTGCAAAAGGGTAGTTGGTCTTCACCCATTGAAGGAAGATCGTTAGTGGATGCCGGTGGCCTTGACGGAAGAGGAATCGGGAGTGGATGTAGGTCACGACGATCGAACTGCTATAAACTCGGTTTACATTTCTTTTGAGCAATTTACTTTAACTACAAACTTCCTTATTTGCTATACTCTTCTGTACACTTTCAATTCAAGCATCTTTACGAAAAGGGTTTAATCGAAATGAGTTTTTCGAACCGACGTGATTTTATCCGCTGCACTAATTCACCCCCCCCTCTTAGTGCCGCCTCGTTCCTAATAGTTAGTATCAGAGTTATGTTTTTTCTCTTTTGGTTTAACACCAAAAAAGAAATGACTATTTTCGACTTTCAAGAGGGTCAATCTCTCATTCGTCCTCCCATGTTCAATGGGACAGACTACACATATTGAAAAACGCGAATAAGAGTTTTCTTGCTTTCATTGAATCTCGATTTATAGAATATAGTCGAATTTGATTTTCAAAAGTCTTCTCTTCCAATGAATAATTGGAATGAGTTAGAAAAGAAGACTTTCTCTTTAAATGCAAAGGCTATGAATGCCTTATTTTGCGCTTTGGATAAAACTGAGTTTAATCGGGTTTCTACTTGCGAAACGACTTTCGATATATGACACACTCTTGAAATCACACATGAAGATACTAATAGAGTAAATGATTCTAGAATAAATCTTTTGATACATGATTTTGAATTATTTCGAATGGAACCAAGTGAGAGTATTGGAGACATGTACACCCGTTTTACGGATGTCGCCAATAGTCTAAAAGCTCTTGGTAAAAGTTTTTCAAATCTTAAACTTGTGAATAAAGTTTTACGATCACTTTTTAAAAATTGAGATTCGAAAGTAACGGTAATACAAGAATAAAAAGATTTGAACCATTTTCCGATTGAAGAACTTATAGGGTCTTTGATGACCTATAAAATGACGTACAATGCACATGAACAACTCAAGAACAACTCTACAAAGAACAGGAAGGATTTTACACTTAGAACAAAAAAGGACCACTTGAGCAAAAGCTCAAGTGATGATGAACTTGAACTTCTCACAATAAAGCTTAGAAAGATTTTAAAACAATAATCAAAGAACAAAAATAAACTTAAAGGAACGCAACTACTTGTTATGAATGTAAGAAGAAGGTGTTAGAATCGAGAGCACTAAGAGGGGGGGAGGGTGAATTAGTGCAGCGGAAAACTTTCTGCGATTAAAATCGAAAGCTGCGTTCGACCGATAAAAACAACTTATGTATGAAAGTTGATACTAATCAATGTTAATGTCAAACTAAGCAAGCAGTTTGCAGCTATGATGAAAACCAGAATATCGGCGCAAACTGAAATCCGAAGTTCGTACGAAGAAACTGATTTACGTCTAAATGCTGATTCGTAAATCACTTGATTAGATAAGACGCAGTTTAAGCAGGAGTATAAAGGCAGTGTGCAGTATTGGTAAAGCTCAAAACGTAAATGCAATCTGCAATATGATGATCATACGAAAAAGCAGATTTACGTCTAAACGCAGATTTATGTCTAAACGCAGATTTACGTCTAAACGTTGAAACTTGTTTGTAAAATCGCAGAGGGCAGTAATTATTGAGAAGTTTGCAGTGAAGGTAAAATGCTTAAAGGAAATGCAAACCGAGATTTAGAGTGGTTCGGTCAATCTTGACCTACTCCACTTTTGGCTTCCTCCACCGATGAGGTCACCGACGTCAACTAGAGGCCTTCCTTCAATAGGCGAAGGCCAACCACCTTCTTACAGATTCACTCCTTTTGACGGGCTTAGGAGACAACCCTTACAGAAGTTTTCTCTCCTCTCTTTACAACTCAAACTTTGAAGAACAGAAAGAGGAGAACTAGTAGTTTTGAGCTCTAAGAACCACAGAAAGACATCAAGATTTCGAGTGTGTGTTCTATGCTTTCAGTGCTGAATGGGTGGGGTATTTATAGGCCCCAACCCAGTTCAAATTTGGAGCTCAATTCTGTCAATTCCCGGAATTCCGGGATCAGGCGGTTGCACCTCCTGATTAGGGCGGTTGCACCGCCTGGCAGAGCTCGAAGACTGAGCCTCTAGGCGGTGCCACCTCTATCAGGGGCGGTTGCACCTCTCTGCCAGAGCTCGAAGACCGAGCTCAGGCGGTTGCACCGCCTGACTGGGGAGGTTGCACCGCCTAGCAGAGCTCGAAACTTGAGCTCTGGCGGTGCTACCTCTTGGCAGAAGAGGTTGCACCGCCCAGTCTCGCTCGGAGACTGAGCCCGGGGCGGTGCCACCTCTTGGCTGGGGCGGTTGCACCGCCCAGTCTCGCTGGGAGACATAGTCTGGGCGGTGCTACCTCCTAGCTTGGGCGGTTGCACCTCCCACAGCAATCAGGGTCCGAATGGGTTAATCCATTCGGCCCAATTTGATTCTTTCAGGGGCCCAATTGCCCCAAGATTAAGCTAATGGGATCACCTCCCATTTCTAACTTAATCAATGTGCTAACTACGATTATTTCCTAAGACATATTCTGCAGCTTGCTCCAGTGCGTCAATCGCTTCTTCCGGCAAGTTTCCGGCGAACTTCCGTCGATCATCCGACGAACCCTCGGTGATCCTCCTGCGGACTTCCGGCAAACTCCTGGACTTGCGACGATCCACTTGGCAAGTTCCGACGAGCTCCTTTGGCAAGCTTCTGGACTTCTCGAATTTGTTCCCGCAGAACCTCCGACGACTGTCCGAACTTCAGTCGAGCTCTTGAACTCCCAACGTGATCATTGTCATGACTCCGGCGCAACTCCTGCTGCATATCTTTCTTCCATCGTAGTTAATCCTGCACACTCAAAACAAAAACTTCGATCGAGATAATTAATCCTAAGCAATTAACCAAGTTGTCCGGCATGTCATTGGTCCCTCGACGCTTCGTCCGATTCTTCGGCGCATCGTCCTTTCCTGCGGCCTATTGCCCAATCGGCCAGTTGGCTCCGCAACTCCGATATCCTTGGCACAATACCCGCTCTTCTTGGCCCGATGCCCGAGTCTACGGCCCGAAGCCTTCTGTCGATACATCGACCGATCCACCGGTCCGACGTCCAATCTTCTGACATGTTCCTCCGGCACAACATGATTTTCCTGCTTTAATTGTCTCATCCTGATCGAAGCATCCTGCGTCACTCAAAACACAGATTAAATTATAAACATATATCAAGTAGTTTCATCATCAAAATACGAGATTCAACAATCTCTCCCTTTTTGATGATGACAACTACTTGATGACGGAGTTAACCTTAACTCCCGGAGTTTAAACAAACTCCCCCTATCAATATGCCATATTGATAGAAACTCTTGGATTCAAAAACCAAGCAACATGTCATCATAAACTTATGCATAACATGTCATGTCATCAACATACTTCTCCCCCTTTGTCATCAACAAAAAGGAGAAGTACCACAATCAAATGTTTGTGATATAAGTTTAACTCATTGCATGAAAAACATAATATCTATTGTTATCATCATGCAAGTTTGCTATCATCAAATGGTAAGATATCAACATGTAAAATTGCGATTCAAGTTCTTGATATCTTGACATGATATGACATTCATAGCACCTATTCATATGAATGCTGCTTTTGATATCTCATCATAATATGGCATTCATAACATCTATTCATATTCTTCAAATATGGCACTCATAGTATCAATTTATATATTTCTCCCCCTTTGTCATCAACAACAAGGAGAACGATATAAGCAAATTTTAAATATAAGTGTGATGCCATAAGTTGGTTCATGTCATTTTCCAACAGTGAGTGATAGGATACCAATTATGCAAACATCTCGAGGAAAACATGACATGGAGATAGCTTTTATTGCTTCTTCCTTTTTGTTTGTTATCTTTTTACATGAAGGAGGAAAGCCATATGTGAAGTTCAAATCGATAAGATATTAAAGCACACTTCATTTTTGCAAGGATTAAGATATGTGAGTCAAATCTTGTATGTAAAAATATCTTCCTTTTATAAGAGGGAATCATCAAATATGTTTCTCGAAAAATATTTTTCACATGATAAGTGCATTTGCTAGATGATTCCATATGTCAAAAATCAATGATGTGAATTAAACTTGATATGACATATGCTTGTTAAGTTCGGAAGAGGATAATGTATCAAGAAAATCCAATTGTTAGGATCAAGAAAATCCGAAAATGAAATTTGACACTTTCATACATTCGGACAGGGTTTTACTAGAGATATTCAATTACAATCATGAAGGTAAAACATGCTTATTATCATGGAAATTTTTGTATTCAAGCACATAATTTCCAACATGTAATCATGGCAAGTAATTGTGTAAAATCTTTATGGCAATCAAGTGATTGGATCATTCAATCAAAAAAGTTCGAAAAATAATTTTACCACGTTTAATCATTCGGACATATTTTTGCCATAGTTTTTTAAATATAATCATGAAGATAAGGCATGCTCATCATCATGGTAGTATGATAGCAAGTTTACCATATACAAGCTAGCAAAAAATTTCTACATTTTAAGGCCCGCAAGCTAGCAATTTTGAGATGTTCAAGAAAGCAACTCTTGCTTCTTGAAATATAAGTTTTGCTAGATGTGCAAGTTAACTTTTTTGCTTCTTGAGATAGGCAAGATAGCATTCCTTGGTGATGTTCAATATAGCTAAGTTCTACATCATGCAAGCTAGTGAATTTTATAACATTTTAGAACATGCATAATCACCAAAGCATCATAAATTTTAATGATGTGCAAAATTACAAATTTTGCATGATTGCATTTGTGTGTCTTGAGATTTGCAAGATAGCACTTCTTAGTGATGTTCAAGATAGCAATTTCTTCTCTTTTGAGAAGTGCAATTTTTGTTTTCTTCTTGAGTTGTGCAAGCTAGCTATCTCCCCTTTTGTCATTGTCAAAAAGAAGGGAAAAACCCTTTATATCAATTTTTAAATCATGACAAAGGTTAGTATCAATCTCATTTGTGCATCATTATATTTTCAAATTAAAACATGCACATTTTCAAAACATATAAACTCATTATTATATGCATGATTCCAAATCATCATTCATATTATTTCAATCATTGTTTCACTCATCACTATAGCTTATCATACATAATATGTAAAACCATCTAACATGATTTAAATATTTATTTATTTAATTTTTTTTTTAAGCATTCATGATACTCATCATACATTATCATAATAAAAAGCATATGCATCATTCCAAATCATAAATATTTCAAATCATCATGGTTTTAATTTGTCACATTGTATCCTACCATGCATGATCGAAACTTCTCATTTGCATACATCAAAATAAATTCATGAATATCTCATGCATTCATATCATCACTTGAGGAATATTGAAAAGAAATAATTGGGTGATGAGATAAATATTTCATGAATACAAAGAATTGCATAAAAGTCATATCATGAATACAAGGAATACAAGTCACAATCATTCAAGAGAAAAATCATCATTCATTTTCAAATCATTCAATTTGATAAATCAAGATCATGATTTTGATAAAACTCATTTCAAATATAAATCATCAAAATCATTTTTATGGCTCAAAAAATTTATAACATAAATAGATTCATGATTTCATTGATAATATATTTTCTCCCTTTTTAAGTGTTTCATTTTAAGTGGTCGATTTCATGTTAGCATGCCTTTTCATTTATGAAAACATGCATCAATTTTTTTAAAGCCACTGTTATTATCATGAAAATCGATAATCCATAAATATCAAGAATCATCATACATAATTTCAAAAATATATACTCATTAATCATAACTTCAAATTAAACATGATTTCATATACTCAAAATCGAGAAATAACAATGGAAATCAACATGATACACATTATTACTTCTCAACCACATATAGCATGATTTCATAAGGTATTTTTAATCAAAATCATTTTGTTTATCATAAACATGCAATTTTCATGATTATTTTCAAAATTACTAGAATGATAAGCATGATTCCTAATTGTTTGTATTTTCATTATAAAATTATTAAACATGTAATTTTCAAGAAAATTAAATAAAAAAGAAAAATGCTTTATGAAAAGCATCATGTAATTTCAAAGTAAATTAAAGGCATTTTGATTACCTCAACGTCGAAAGGCGTAAAGGCGTAGTTTGCCACATCGCCTTTGTTGATTTTCTCCTCGTCTTTTGAGGAGCTCGATTCATCCCAATTTTTGTTCTTCTTCTTGCGTTCAAAGCAAGTAGTTCCGTTCTTTTTACTTTTTAATTTTTGTTTCATTTGTAGTTTAAGTTCACCATCACTTGAGCTTATGCTCGAGTGGTCTTCAAATGTTCTATGTCCCAAATCCTTCCTGTTCTTTGGAAGGTGGTTCTCAAGTTCTTTACGTGCATTGCACGTCATTTCATATGTGATCAATGAACCAATTAGTTCTTCAAGTGGAAAAATATTTAAATATTTTGTTTCTTGTAAAGCCGTTACTTTTGAATCCCAAGGTTTAGAAAGTGAGTGCAAAATCTTATTTACGAGTTCAAAATCCGAAAAACATTTTCCAAGAGCTCTTAAACTATTGACGACATCCGTGAAACGGGTGTACATGTCGCCTATAGTCTTGCTTGGTTGCATTCGAAAAAGCTCAAAATCATGCAATAAAATGTTAACTTTCGAGTCTTTGACTCTACTAGTTCCCTCGTGCGTGATTTCAAGTGTTCGCCAAATGTCAAAAGCCATTTCGCACGTAGAAATCCGATTGAACTCATTTTTGTCTAAAGCGCAAAATAAGGCATTCATAGCCTTCGCGTTTAAAGAAAAATACTTCTTCTCCAAATCCGACCATTCGTTCATCGGTTTAAAGGGAAGTTGAAAATCGTTTTCAACGATATTCCATAAATCCAAATTCATAGAAGTCAAGAAAACTCTCATTCGAGTTTTACAATAAGTGTAGTCCAATCCGTTAAACAACGGTGGACGAAAAACTGATAAACCCTCTTAAAAGCCATGAAGAGCCATTTCTCTCGGGTGTAAATCCGAAATGAGAAAAACCGGGCTCTGATACCAATTGTTAGGATCGAGAGCACTAAGAGGGGGGGGGGGGGGGGGGTGAATTAGTGCAGCGGAAAACTTTCTGCGATTAAAATCGAAAGCTGCGTTCGACCGATAAAAACAACTTCTGTATGAAAGTTGATACTAATCAATGTTAATGTCAAACTAAGCAGGCAGTTTGCAGCTATGATGAAAACCAGAATATCGGCGCAAACTGAAATCCGAAGTTCGTACGAAGAAACTAATTTACGTCTAAATGCTGATTCGTAAATCACTTGATTAGATAAGACACAGTTTAAGCAGGAGTATAAAGGCAGTGTGCAGTATTGGTAAAGCTCAAAACGTAAATGCAATCTGCAATATGATGATAATACGAAAAAGCAGATTTACGTCTAAACGCAGATTTACGTCTAAACGTTGATACTTGTTTGTAAAATCGCAGAGGGCAGTTACTATTGAGAAGTTTGCAGTGAAGGTAAAATGCTTAAAGGAAATGCAAACCGAGATTTAGAGTGGTTCGGTCAATCTTGACCTACTCCACTTTTGGCTTCCTCCACCGATGAGGTCACCGACGTCAACTAGAGGCCTTCCTTCAATAGGCGAAGGCCAACCACCTTCTTACATATTCACTCCTTTTGACGGGCTTAGGAGACAACCCTTATAGAAGTTTTCTCTCCTCTCTTTACAACTCAAACTTTGAAGAACAGAAAGAGGAGAACTAGCAGTTTTGAGCTCTAAGAACCATAGAAAGACAGCAAGATTTCGAGTGTGTGTTCTATGCTTTCAGTGCTAAATGGGTGGGGTATTTATAGGCACCAACCCAGTTCAAATTTGGAGCTCAATTCTGTCAATTCCCGAAATTCCGGGATCAGGCGGTTGCCACCGCCTGGCAGAGCTCGAAGACTGAGCCTCTAGGCGGTGCCACCTCTATCAGGGGCAGTTGCACCTCTCTGCCAGAGCTCGAAGACCGAGCTCAGGCGGTTGCACCGCCTGACTGGGGAGGTTGCACC
Source organism: Musa acuminata AAA Group (assembly GCF_036884655.1). Lineage (NCBI taxonomy): Eukaryota > Viridiplantae > Streptophyta > Magnoliopsida > Zingiberales > Musaceae > Musa > Musa acuminata. The sequence continues at coordinate 31,893,391 of NC_088338.1, read as the reverse complement.
GCCTAGCAGAGCTCGAAACTTGAGCTCTAGCGGTGCTACCTCTTGGCAGAAGAGGTTGCACCGCCCAGTCTCGCTCGGAGACTGAGCCCGGGGCGGTGCCACCTCTTGGCTGGGGCGATTGCACCGCCCAGTCTCGTTGGGAGACATAGTCTGGGCGGTGCTACCTCCTTGCTTGGGCGGTTGTGTCACGCCCCCCCCGAATTATCACATTCAGGAGGTGTGACCCTGTCTAAAATCAATTATATTATAATTCATCATCAATTCAATCCAGGATCCAATCTAACAATTTGAGGATACTAAGAATCATTCAAAAATCAATATTCACAATTCATAAACCTGAACGTTACCTAAATCATAATCCACTTCGCTTAGAGATTCACAAAATCTAAAGGCAACTCAACTAAACATCAACCACAACACAAATCCATAATCATAGAAATATATACAATCACAAAAAAGATAATTATTTACCATGAGTTCTTATCCTTATACAACTTAAACTTATCATTCCATACACATGAGCGGTCCTTTAAACTTTTACAACACATAAGTATCAACATATCCTTAACATTACATCAGAAGTAAAGTTTACTATACAACAAAAACCATCATCCAACAAAATTAGCTCAAAAATCTTCTAGCCTTTCACTGCTTTAACCCAATTCTAGCTTTTTAGTGCGTGACAAGCTACCCTGAAAAATTTATATAGCAACGGGGTGAGCATAAAGAGCTCAGCAAGTGTCTAATATATCCATGGCGATAGGAGAAGTTCAAGCAGGTTTAGTATCAAGATACAAAGTAGAAATACAAATGTTCATTTGAAGTCATCTCATTTGATATAAAATCACAAAGGTTTACCTCGTTCAAAAACAGGCATTAGACATAACAATAGGAGAAAGGAAATTGGAGCATTTCATTGGCAAAAGAAACATTTAGGCATGTATCAAATGGCACATGAAGTATTTAGGTACATATCAAAGGCATAAGAGTGTTTGAGAGCATAACAATGACATACGAAACACTTCAAGGTATAACAAGTGAACCGAGTAATAAACACAAGCTTGTATGTCATTTTTGATGTAGCATGCATTCCATTTTTATCCAAAGCATAATATGAACTCATAAACAAAGCTTTGGATATCATATCAATAAACATAGATGGCGCTGTGGGACCAATACATAATGTGATTCATCCATTTCTGGATGACCACCAAGCATAAGTCTCCCACGTCTGGGAGCTCCATCCACCCACGTCTGAGTGAAGTCAATGGAGCCGGCAGAGCAATCGCGGGCTCTAAGCATAACTCCCTTTACCATTTCTGGCAAAGGTTCACAATATCCCACAAGACACCAGAGTACAAAAGGGTAGTATAAACAATAACATTGACACATATCAGAAGCACAAGCGGAACAACGAAGATATGCATGTGCCTTTATCAAACAAGGAAATGCAAACAAAGCATTACATAATAAATTTCAGATATTCAATAATTTTAGGATGAACAATACAAGAACTTCAAAGGACTAATATAAAGCTCAATTGAAGAAGAATTTAGCAGAAATCATATTTTCCAATAGGATGAAAATTGAATAGGCAAATCCCAACAAAGTTTTCAATTATGACAGGATTTGAATGGTATAGTTTCTGAATTGTTTGAGTGACCAAATGTGCTCCAAATCACTAAAAATAGGTGTCATTGGAAAGCTGTATCAATCTATTTTCCGATGAACTCAGATTTATAATTTTTTGAGTTCTCAACAGGAAGTTACAACAAATAGAGTAAAGGAAGGTCAGAAATGATCATCCCTGTTTTGCAGACTTGATAGAATCGATTTAAACAGAAGTTTCAGAAGGCAAACATACTTCAAAATTTCCAACTAGGTGTCAAAAGAAAGATACACGAATCTAGTTTCCAAAGAACTAAGTTTTGCTTAGTTCAGAATTTTCTCTAGAGAGTTATGAGCAATTTAGTAACAGAAGGTCAGAAATTTCAGTCCCTATTTTGCAGAATCTATAGGGTTAATTGAAATAGAAGTCTTAGTAGGCATTTAAACTCCGAATCATTCAATCTTAGTGTCAAAATAAAGATATTTGAGTCTACTTTCAAATGGAAAAGGTTTTGTCTAAATCAGAGTTTATTACAAAATGTTATGACCGAAACATTGAATAGAGGTCAGATTACCGAAAAATTTCAGATTCATGGATTTGTATCAAAAGGAAAGAACGGTTTGGTACTAAGCTGAAATCTTTTGCATTATGAAGAATTAAAAGGAAAACAAAGATTAGGAATTCTGTAGGAAGAGATTAGAACACTTGCCTTAAACAAATTTGATTCCCAAATGGGGGGAGTTGATGCAAAACCTCAATCAAATCTTCTTCTTCAATTCCTCTTCTTCTTCTTCCCTTCTCTTCTCTTCTTAAACTCACGTTGGATGCAGCATCTGAAGGTTACATTTAGTTTCTCCTTTAATCTCTTACTTAATTACTTTTGGTTAACACAAGAGTTGCAAAGTTTCAAGGTGGCAAGCATGCATGAAAAGTGCTAGGTGTCATCCTTAGGGCAAACTTAGGTGGCATCATTAAGCTAGCTAGTGACACATGTCCACTAATTTTTATTTTGTTTTATTTTTATTTACTCAATTCTGAATATTCTATAAATCATATCAAAATTTTAATATTTACTATTAGGTCCTTAGCCATAAACTTTAATATTATTTAATATAAATAATTATTAAATAATCCTTATTTTTACAAACAAATATTTTACTAAATTTTCAAAAATGGGGGATGTTACAGGTTGCATCTCCCATAGCAATCAGGGTCCGAATGGGTTAATCCATTCGGCCCAATTTGATTCTTTTAGGGGCCCAATTGGCCCAAGATTAAGCTAATGGGATCACATCCCATTTCTAACTTAATCAATGTGCTAACTACGATTATTTCCTAAGACATATTCTGCAGCTTGCTCCGGTGCGTCAATCACTTCTTCGGCAAGTTTCCGGCGAACTTCCGTCGATCATTCGACGAACCCTCGGTGATCCTCCTGCGGACTTCCGGCAAACTCCTGGACTTGCGACGATCCACTTGGCAAGTTCCGACGAGCTCCTTTGGCAAGCTTATGGACTTCTCGGATTTGTTCCCGCAGAACCTCCGACGACTGTCCGAACTTCCGTCGAGCTCTTGAACTCCCAACATGATCATTGTCATGACTCCGGCACAACTCCTATTGCATGTCTTTCTTCCATCGTAGTTAATCCTGCACACTCAAAACAAAAACTTCGATCGAGACAATTAATCCTAAGTAATTAACCAAGTTGTCCGGCATGTCATTGGTCCCTCGACGCTTCGTCCGATTTTTCGGCGCATCGTCCTTTCCTGCGGCCTATTGCCCAATCGGCCAGTTGGCTCCGCAACTCCGATATCCTTGGCACAATACCTGCTCTTCTTGGCCCAATGCCCGAGTCCACGACCCGAAGCCTTCTGTCGATACGTCGACCGATCCACCGGTTCGACGTCCAATCTTCTGACATGTTCCTCCGGCACAACATGATTTTCCTGCTTTAATTGTCTCATCCTGATCGAAGCATCCTGCGTCACTCAAAACACAGATTAAATTATAAACATATATCAAGTAGTTTCATCATCAAAATACGAGATTCAACAGAAGGAAGCACTTTGGGATGAATCGAGCTCATCCGATGACAAGGAATAAACCGATGAAGATGAAACGACGAACTTCGCCTTAACGACTCTCGATGATGAGGTAAATGACTCACCCGAAACCTCCTTAATTTATTTTGAAATTACTTGATGCATTTCATATGTTGTTTTTGAATTAGTATATAAAATGTAAAAAAAAAGAAGGGGATCATGCTTTTCTTTTTCTAGCTAATTTTGAAAGTGATTATGAAAATTACATGTTTAATGATGTAATAAAAATATTAAATTTTCTGATACCATAATTGATGATTTTATTTTATACATAATGATCATGCTTAATAAATTTATATTTCAAAATTTTGCATGATGATTTTTGTGATTTATGGCTTATCGGTTTGTACCGTAATGAAAGTTACTTTTTTGGTTTTAAAAATGATGCATGTTTTGATTTGGCATAAATGAAAAAGGCATGCTTATATGAAATAATGTAAGTATCATGCTTGACGATTTTATATTTAAATTATGCCTGATCATTTGAAGTAATAATGATTTTTGGGTAAATTGTGGTTTATTGATCTTGATGATTTCTATGATAAGATTTGCTCTTTTGATTTTAAACTGTGATGTATAGATTTCATACGAAAAACTTAAGCATTCTTATATGAAATCAATCACTTAAAATGAAACACACAAAAAAGGGAAATACATTTTCCATCTCTATTGATTTTTCGATAAAATATTAATGAATCCATGTATATTATGCTTTTGTGAATCTCTTGAAAATGATTTTAATTTGACGATTTGAATTTGAACGAGCTTTATCTTGATTCTTAAAGATTTGTAACTTCGAGATTTACCCTATATAAATTGAGATCTTTTATCCTTAATATTTCTTTTTGCCATCTACTATCTAAATGAATCATGATTTTTTAGAATTATAATTTTTATGATTTATAATGAATTGAGAGATATTATACATGAATCGAGATTGTTTATGTGTTCTCTTATGACACTTTTTTGCTATAAGAATGTCTTTACCTATATCATGATCTTAAATTCTCGATATTGATACTTGAAATTTTGATATGAATCAAGATCTTATTTTTGAACTCCCATGTTTCTTTTTGTTATTTACTAAAAGAGAGATTTCTCAAGATAAATTATGTCATTTAGTATTCATGACTTAATCCTTTATGATCTTTGATATTTTAACTTTCATGATATGATTTTTATGTACAATTCCTTGAAATGTTTATCTCATCGCCTAGTTAATTTTTCTTGATATTCTTTATATGACGATATGAAATTATGCATTAAATACTCATGATTTAAAATATTTATAATTTGGAATGATGCATGCAATACTTTGATATTTTGATGAAATGATGTGAAAGTCAACAATTATCATTTTATGAAATTATACTCTAAAATAATTATCTATCTTTGTCATGCTTAGAAAATTGTTGTAAAGGAAAAAAGAAATATAAAATTATATTCTTCCCTTCTATTTGATAATGACAAAGGGGGAGATAAAGTTTGCTAGCTTGCATAATTAAAGAAGAAGCAAAAAAAATTGCTAGTGTGCATATTTAGGAATCGGGAGTGGATGTAGGTCACGACGACCGAACCACTATAAACTCAATTTCTATTTCTTTTGAGAAATTTACTTTAACTGCAAACTTCCTTACTTGCTATACTCTTCCGTATGTTTTTAATTCAAGCATCTTTACGAAAAGGGTTTAATCGAAATGAATTTTTCGAATCGACGTGATTTTATCCACTGCACTAATTCAACCCCCTCTTAGTGCTGACTCATTCCTAACAATTTACAACCAAATCTCAAGACTTTTGTTTACACTTTTTGTGCTCTTTCATGCAGAAAAGAGTGAAGTATTTATAGGCCCCAATAGCTTAAAAATGAAGCTAAAAAGGTGTCTCATCCCAGGTTTTCGAGGTAGTAGTGGTACCATTGCCTGCAGACTGACATTGGATGGTACCACCGCTTGACAGAGCCTCGAAGATCCAGCTCCGATGGTACCATCGCCTAATAGGGTGGTACCACCGCTTATCAGTATTAACTGTCGGTGGTACCACTGCTTAGACCTCCTAGGAGGTTGAGCTTCAAGCGGTACCACCACCCTATCTGGGTAGTGTCACCGCTTGACGTGTGGCTAAATGGGCCATCTAATCGGCCCAGTTCAACCCTGTTTTGGGCTTAGTTGGTCCATAATTGAGTTAGTTGGATTTTTTCCAAAACTAACTCAAATTAAAGTCCTAACTACGATAGTTAATGATAAAATAATGACGATACATATAATCTAAGTTGTTCGACACGTCAATTGTTCAATCAAACTCTTAGTGAACTTCCGACGAACTCCTAGTGATCTTTCGATGAGCTTTCGGCTAACTCTTGGTGAATTTTCAACGAGCTTTCGACGAACGCCCAGCATTGCCCCCGTGAGCGCTGTGCCAGTGGGTGTAGTGCCCTGCCGGGCGGCCACCCCTGCTGGGGTGTTTGCCCGTAGGAGCAGCGATCGCAGGCGCCGTTGCCCTGCGGTGCCTTAGTCTCGCCCCACGATGCCTCTGCCTGCGGGTCCAGCACCCGCAGGCGTCGCCCTTACGCGCGGGCACAGTGCCCGGATGCAGGTGGTCACCTTGCCTATAGCCCCTACCTGCCGGCGTCATTGTAGGCAGCGACCGTGGGTGGGGCACCCGCAGGCTACCAGCCCCGCCGGCTACAAGCCTGCTACAAGCAGGCCACCGGCCGACTGCTGTAGATGCAGTCCTTGTGCTGCCTACCTGCGGCTGCCCTACAAGCATGCAGATCGGGGGCAGCAATTGTTGCTGCCCTATCTCGCTTTTGCGTCAACGATTTTGACCTTAAAAGCTTCTCCAAAACACAACACACGTAGTTCAAAACCAATCATTCGTACGAACAACCTAGCTCTGATACCACTGTTGGGAAATCTTGGGGGTGACATCACATGCACAACGGAAGAACAAGAAAACAAAATCCTTAATTTTCCAAAAAGATGTTCGTCGTTGTGCGAAGATTGGTGCATAAAATCTGCGAAACTTAAAACTGCATATAGAGTAGATTGTGTTACCTAGGGAGATAGTATATCCCTGTTTCCTTGCAGATCTTTAGGAGAGGGTGAAGGAGGTCAAGCATCCTCCTCTCTAGCGGTGATCCACACAGTAGGACTACGACAACGCTCCTCAAAACTCCAGGCCTGCTCTAAGGTGGAGAGGGGGAGGAGAATAGGAGAGGCAAGCAAAGGCTCTAGCTTATGAGGCTTTGAATCCCTCCTATTTATAGATGTTCCTTGTCAAAACCTAATGGATCCTCCCCTAATGGGTATTGGATCTGCATCCAATTATCCAAGCCTTTTAGATTAGTGGATCTCTATCCAATAATCTCTCATGGGCTCTTATTGGATCTCATCCATGGGATCCAATAATTCAAGGGCTTATTGGATATCCAATAAGACAAAGGCTCCGGCGGATATCTCATATCCGAATATCTACTCATTGCAACGCCTACCATATATATGTGACCCTCTAGGCCCAATATCGAGTTGGCCATGAGTCATACCTATCAGAACTCCTTCTGGCTTAGTGAATTATTATCTCCATAATAATTCACTCGACTCATCGACTACTAACGTATTAGGCCACTACGCCGTAGTCCCCAAACGATACAAGGGAATCCAATCCATTGGACCTGTCTGTCCTCAGTTACAGTGTACCTATAGTCCCTTATCCATCTAATATCCCAAAGACCGTATATCGAGCATGGTGCTGTTAGACCCATACGATTTCTACTCGAGTCTCACTTTAATCGGATTCTCCCGGAGAACTGTTTCTCTCTCAACCCGAATGACCCTGGCTAGGGATTTGTCTGAGCAATAACATATGGGATATTTCTCTCATGACGTCGAGAGTGGGTGATCCTTTATCGATACTCAATAGTCCTCATAAGGTTGACTACCACTTCCAATGACTAGTTGTACTAGATCTGGGACATCCAAACCTATAAGTCTGGTATCAATGAGTGGAGCACTCATACAGGACATCCTTGGTGTCTCAAGTCTAAGGACCAAATACACCACTAGGACTATAGAATCGCTGTCTGACAATAAGGCATTATCAACCATCCAGCATTCTAAAAGCGGATCAATCAGTGAACTCATTCTCCAATGAGCACTTGTACTATATCCCTAGTGTCCCCACACGAGCAGCTATGAGATCAGCTGCATCTATCATATGGACGAGTATACAGCATACCAATCTGTCTGGTTATCACGATGTCCCTCTCGAGTAACCTATGACAAGGATTATTTAGGATTTGTGTTTAAAGGTGAATCGGTCTCATTATTGTGATCTCATCATGATTCGATTCTCATTGCATGGATCCAAGGACATCACAATATATATATATATATATGTATATATATAATAATTAATATAAAGTGATAAATACCAAAATATAATAAGCAAAAATATTCTGTGTCAAGTCACACGTGCCATTACTCACGTGATTGGCTTGCTGGGCACTTATGACTAGTAGGTATCGTCTGAGCTCAGTCTCCGAGCGAAGTCAGGCGGTGGTTCCATCGGAGCTCAGTCTCTGAGCAGTGTTAGGCAGTAGTACCACCTAGTTCTGACGATGGTACCGCTAGGACCTCGAAAATCCGGGAGATGACACTTTTGAGCTCCAAATTCAAACCAGTTGGGGGCCTATATAAACTCCACCCTTTCCTGAATGAAAGGGCACCAAAATCTTACATTTATTCTGAGAATTTGAGAGCTTCAAAGTGTTGTAAAAGGCTAGAAGTTCTTCTCCCTCTTTTCTTCTAAGTTTTGATCATTCAAGAGAGGAGTGGAAATCTGTGTTGTCTCCTAAGCCCGTCAAAAGGAGTAAAGCTGTAAAAGGGTGGTTGGCCTTCACCTATTGAAGGAAGGCCTCTAGTGGATGTCGGTGACCTCATCAGAGGAGGAAGCCAAAAGTCGATGTAGGTCAAGATTGACCGAACCACTCTAAATCTCGGTTTGTATTTACATTCTACTCTCTATCTTAACTGTAAACTGCCTCCGTTGCTTTACTTCAACTATACTTTTGTTTGATCTTAAATTGGAGAGCTTTCTGAAATGGTTTTCATCGAAAACGCTTTCATCATACAAACATCATTTTAAACCAATGAAAGTTTTCCGATGTACTAACTCACGCCCCACCGCCCCCCCCTCTTAGTGCTCTTGATCCTAACAAAAAATATTACTACTAGCATATGCAAGGAGCATTCTTATGGCTTCTAATCATGCCATAGGAGCGAAGGTGTCTTCATAATTGATACATTTTTCTTGGTTAAAACCTTTGGCTACTAATCTAGCTTTGTTTCTAACCACGATACCAAATTCATCTTGCTTGTTTCTAAAGACTCATTTTGTTTCAATAACTAAATAGTCATTAGGATTAAGAGCGACACTAAGAGGAAGAGGGGGGGGGGGGGGGGGGGGGGTGAATTAGTGCAGTGGATTAAAATGATGGGTTAAAATTCTTTGTACGTTAAAAACGATCTTGGAAGATAACTTGAAGGCTTGTTTGATCGTAAGGGTAGTGAAAGCCAAGTAAGAAGGAAGTGAAGCTAATGCAAAGCAAGTAAATAGCAATAATAGAAATGCAAACCAGAATTTATAGTGGTTCGGTCAGTGTGACCTACATCCACTTTTGATTCCTTCTCCGTCGAGGTCACCGGCGTCCACTATTGGTCTTTCTTCAATAGGTGAAGACCAACCACCTCTTTACAGTACTTTCTCCTTTTCACAGGTTTAGGAGATAACCTTTACAAGCCTCACACCTCTTTTGAATAATCTCAACACTTTGAAAGGGAGGAGGAGGACTCTTGTACTTTTACAACACTTTAACACCCGAAGAACTCAAGATTATGCTAACACTTTCGTGCCCTTTCATGCAGAAAAGGGTGGGGGTATTTATAGGCCCTAATGACTTTAGAATTAGAGCCAAAAAGTATCACATACTTAGATTTTGGGGTACTGGTGGTACCACCGCCATTATTGGACGGTACTACCATTTGTAGACTGACACTAGGTGGCACCACCACTTAGTCTGGGCGGTACGACCGCTTGACAAAGCTCGTAGACCGAGCTCTAGCGGTACCATCGCCTGACAGGGGCGATGCCATCGGCCAGTTTGGGTGGTACCATAGCCCAAAACACTTGGGAGATTGAGTCCCAAGCGGTGCCACCGCCCGCCGTGATTTCAGGTGCTGAATGGGCTATTCAATCTGGCCCAATTCAGCCCTGTTAGGGGCCCAGTTGGCCCCTAACTAAGTTAGTGGGATTATATCCTAATCCTAACTATCTTCTTTGGCAAGCTCCTAGACTTCTCGGTTAATCTCGGTAAAACTTTCGACGAACATCTAGACTTCCGACGAACTCTCGAACTACCAACGAAATCTCGATCTTGACTTCGACACATCATTTGCTTTATGTCTGACTACTATTGTAGTTAATCCTACATACTTTTCTCAACATATTGTAACATCCCATTAGTCCCACATCGGAAGTGGGCAATGTGTATAATTGGCTTATATGGGTCTGATGAGTGCACTACGTTAACTCCGTGGTTGAAGGACCAAAATGGAGTTATTGGTTAGTTGTCTCATCAAACTCGAGTCATGACATTTGGTATCAGAGCCGACCTAGCATTTGGGTAGGGTGAGAGGGCTCGAGTAGGAAAGGGCTACCCATAGATGGAGTCGAGAACTCATCAGGGCGTGGAGCCACCACTAAGTTAAACCTCAATTGAGTTGGGGATTTTGTAACATCCCATTAGTCCCACATCGGAAGTGGGCAATGTGTATGATTGGCTTATATAGGTCTAATGAGTGTACTATGTTAACTCCCGCTTAAGCATTTTGGTCCGTGGTCGGTTGGCTCTGATCATGATTTACCAATTCTAAATATGATACCACGTATTTGTCAAAATGATGTCAAGGAATGACATCCATTTTCAAATCCAATGATAATCAATCATTATTTATGAATTTCGAATATGAAATTTAGCAAGGTGACAATTCTTGATAAAAGATAACAATTTATTATTCTGTGGCAAGATATCAATTGTAAATAGCAAGTTAAGCTCATGATACCTTATTATAATAAAAGACATTTATCAAAATGATACTAATTCAAACATGATATTGGGAATAAAACATTTACATGTCATCATGCCATATTCCAAGCATGAAAGACATTGATGATACCAATCATATTTAATCACATTTCAAGCATTTGCAAGACATTTAAGTATATTTCAAGTATGCATTTTATGCATTTATCTAAGACATGCCAATTTATCATCAATTTACCATAGTTCTCCCCCTTTGTCATCAACAAAAAGGAGAATAATTCAACAATACAAGTGTGGTAGAAATTCAAGTAAGTTTCACACCAATGTATCCAAACAATAAATGAAGTTAAGCAAAACTTTAAATGATAATTTCTCTTTAAATAAGCAAACATTTTTACTCGAGGGCTTTTTTGGTTCTTCTTTAGTTATACAAGTTCTTTCCTCCTTTGTCAAAAGAACAAGAAAAGGAAGAAGGCTAAAGAAAGAACCAAGTCAAATTCAAAATAATAAATGAGTTTCATTAAATCATGCTTCAATTTTAACAAAGAGAAGGATTAATGTTTATGAATTTTTAATGTGTAATGATCACTTGCAAGAATGGCAATTTAATTTAGTATGTAACAAATTTGATTTAGTAATAGACTTGATTTATGTTTGATAGTCCATTCATGAATTCAAACAATAAATGAGTTTCATTAAATCATGCTTCGTTTTTATCTTTTCATGAATTAACAAAGCTCCATTCATGAAATACATTAAGAGAAAGATAGTCCAGAAAAGAAATACAACGAGCTCATGCATTCGGACAATTTAACATGCCTACCTCTCTTTAAATAAAATCAAATTATTATTCATTTAAGGGTTTTGTATAGATATCGACCAATTGATATTTTGTATCAATGAATTCCAAGATTACATCATGATTATTAACATGATCTCTTATGAAATGATGCCAAATATCAATATGTTTAGTTCTAGAGTGTTGAATGAGATTTTTTGTTAAACATATTGCACTTGTGTTATCATATTTTATAGGAATGTTCTTAAGGTGAATCTTATAATCCTCTAAAGTATTTTTTATCCATATAAATTATGCACAACATGCACTCGCAGCTATGTATTCGGCTTTAGTTATAGTTAGTGCAACCGAGTTTTGTTTCTTGGAAGACCAAGAGACAAGTGCAGGACCTAAGAATTGACATGTTCTGGATGTGCTTTATCTATCTAATCTACATCTAGCAAAATTTGCATCAGCATAAGCAATCAATTCAAAGTTTTCAAATTTCGGATACCATAATCCTAGATTAGTGGTTCCTTTAAAATACTTAAGAATTCTTTTAACTACTGTAAGATGAGATATCTTTGGATTAGATTGAAACCTAGCATAAAGTCCTACACTAAACATGATGTCTGGTCTAGTTGCCGTGAGGTATAGTAAACTACCTATCATGCTCCTATAAGCTTTTTGATCAAAGCTTTCTCCACTTTCGTCAATGTCTAATTTAGTAGAGGTACTCATAGGAGTATTGATAGCCTTTGAACTATCCATATTAAATCGTTTCAATAAGTCTACTGTATACTTTGTTTGACTAAGAAAAATACCATCATTAAGTTGTTTGATTTGTAAACCTAAAAAGAATGTTAGTTTCCCCATCAAACTCATTTCAAACTCTAGACTCATACTCTTTGCATAAAGATTTATTCGTAGAACCGAAAATAATATCATCAACATAAATTTGAACAATAAGAAAATTATTTTTAAAATTTTTAATAAATAATGTGGTATCGACCTTGCCTTTAGAGAAATTATTTTGAATAAGAAATGAGCTAAGTCTCTCATACCAAGCCCTTTGGGCTTGTTTCAATCAATAGAGAGCTTTAGTCAATTTAAACACATGATTAGGGAAATTATCATTCTCAAATCCAAGAGGTTGTTCAACATAAACTTCTTGGAAAATAAAGCCATTAAGAAAAGCACTTTTAACATCCATTTGAAATAACTAAAATTTATTACTACTAGCATAGGCAAGGAGCATCCTTATGGCTTCTAATCGTGTCACAATAGCATCCTTATGGCTTCATAATTGATACCTTCTTCTTGGTTAAAACCCTTGGCTACTAATCTAACCTTGTTTCTAATCACGATAACAAATTCATCTTACTTGTTTCTAAAGATCCATTTAGTACCAATAACTAAATGGTTATTTAGCCTTGGAACAAGCTACGATATCTCATTTCTTTCAAATTGATTCAACTTTTCTTGTATTGCGATAACCCATGAATTATCTTTCAAGGCCTCGTCAATGCATTTAGGTTCAATTTGAGAGAGAAATGTAGTGTTGGCACAAAAATTCTTAAGAGAAAAATGAGTTTGAACTCCTTTTGATGTGTCTCTTATAATTAGCTCTTTAGGATAAGCATCTACATACTTCCATTCCTTGGGTAAGGATGTTTCGAAAGAAGATTCATCCAAGTTGTTAGATAGAGAAAGGGTTTCATTTAAATTCAAAGCATCAAAATTAAGATCATCATCAAAATCATTTTTCTTAACTCTGAAAACTTCATTAAAAATAACATGAATAGATTCTTCTATAACCAAAGTTTTTTTGTTAAAAATATGAAATGATTTAGAAATAGAAGAATAGCCAAGAAAAATTCCTTCATCAGATTTTGTATCAAACTTTCCTAATGTATCTTTTTTATTCAAGATAAAACATTTACACCTGAAAACTTTAAAATATGAAACATTGGGTTTTTTGTTGTTCTACAACTCATAAGGATTTTTGGAGAGTAATGGTCTTACTAGAACCCTATTCATGACATAACATATTGTATTTACGGCTTCTGCCCAAAAATATTTGGGAAGGCTGTGTTCGTTTAACATGGTTCTAGCCATTTCTTATAAGTTTCTATTTTTTCTTTCTACTACTCCATTTTGTTGAGGATTTCTTGGAGGAGCCAAATTGTGGTTATATCCATTAGGTTCATAAAATTCTTAGAAATCATGGTTTTGAAATTCACCACTGTGATCACTTCGAATTGATGAAATCATAAAACCCTTTTCATTTTGAACAAGTTTATAAAACTTAGAAAAATACCCAAAGCAATCACTTTTGTGTGCAAAAAAGTAAGTCCAAGTATATCTACTATAATCATCCATAATGACAAAGGCGTATTTGCTACCTCCTAGGCTTGATATAGCAATTGGTCCGAACAAGTCCATATGGATCAATTGCAAAGGTCTAGAGTTGCTTATTTAGTTCTTTAGTTTGAAACTACCTTTTATTTATTTTCCTAGTTAACATGCATCACACATATTGTCATTAATGAACTTAATGTGAGGAATTCCTCTTACAAGTTCTTTAGATGAGATTTGAGAGATTAGTTTCATGCTGGCATGACCTAATCTCCTAAGCCAAAGCTAAGCATCGTCATTCAAAATCGAAAAACACATTTCAGTACAAAGATCATCAATGCCAATAGTGTATATATTATTTTATTTTAGGGCAATCATAAATATGTTTTTGTGTGGTTTTTCAATAATGGAAGTATTAGATTCAAATCTAATGATGTATCCTTTATCATACAATTGACTAATGCTCAAAATATTATGTTTTAAGCCATCAACCTGCTAGGATCAAGAGCACTAAGAGGCGGGGGGGGGGGGGGGGGGGGGGGGTGAATTAGTGCAGCGAAAAACTTTCAACGATTAAAACCGCGTTCGTTCGATAAGAGCGATTTCGCTAGAAAAGCCGATTCGTAAATCACTTTAACTTGTGATCAAGCAAGTTGCGGTTAAAACGAATCTATAAAGGCAGTTTGCAGTTAAGATGGAAATCAGAATGTAAGCGCAAATTGAAATATGATGTTCGTACGATAAAATTGATTTACGTCTAAACACCGATTCGGAAAATACTGAACTTTGAAACACGATCGTAAAAGCGTAGATGACAGTAAGCTATTGAGGAGGTTTGCAGTAAAGATAATATGCTCAAATTAAATGCAAACCAGAGAGCACCACGATTTTAGAGTGGTTCGGTCAATCTTGACCTACATCCACTACTAGCTTCATCCACCGACGAGGTCACCAACGTCCACTAGAAGCCTTCCTTCAATAGGCGAAGGCCAACCACCCTTTTATAGTTTCACTCCTTTTGACGGGCTTAGGAGACAACCCTTACAAACTTTTCTCTCCTCTCTTGAAAGATCAGAACTTGGAAGAAAAGAGGGAGGAGAACTTCTAGACTTTATAACACTTTTGAGCTCTAAAATCACAGAGAAAGATCAAGCTTTCAGTGCCTTTGGGTCACCCTTTCATTGCTGAAAGGGTGGGGTATTTATAGGCCCCAACCCAATTTAAATTTCGAGCTCAAAACTGTCATCTCCCTGAATTCTGGGGTCTGGCGGTTGCACTGCCTGGCAAAGCTCGAAGACTGAGCCTCTAGGCGGTGCCACCTCCTGTCAGGGGCGGTTGCACCTCCTGCCAGAGCTCGGAGACCGAGCTCAAGTAGTGCCACTGCCTGACTAGGGCGGTTGCACCGCCCAGCCAGAGCTCGGAGACTGAGCCCTGAGCGATGCCACCGCCGACCCAGGCGGTGCCACCGCCGACCCAGGCGGTGCCACCACTAGCAAAGAAATCTGGGTCCGAATGGGCTGATCCATTCGGCCCAATTTGGGTCTTTCAAGGGCCCAATTGCCCCAAGATTAAGTTAATGGGATCACCTCCCATTTCTAACTTAATCATCATGCTAACTACGAATTTCTTAAGACATTTACTATAGCTTGCTTTCAGTGCGTCAATCGCTTCTTCCGGCGAGCTTCCGGCGAACATCCGACGAACCTCCGGTGATTCTCCGACGGACTTCCAGCAAACTCCTGGACTTGCGACGATCCACTTGGCGTGTTCTGACGAGCTTCTTTTGGCAAGCTCCTGGACTTCTAAGATTTGTTCCCGCAGAACCTCGGATGACCGTCCGGACTTCCGTCGATCTCTCGAACTCCCAACGTGATCATAGTCTTGACTCCGACGCAACTCCTACTGCATGTCTTTCTTTCATTGTAGTTAATCCTGCACATTTAAAACAAAACTTCGATCGAGACAATTAATCCTAAGCAATTAACTAAGTTGTCCGGCATGTCATTGGTCCTTCGACGCTTCGTCCGATTCTTCGGCGCATCGTCCTCTCCTACGGCCTATTGTCCAATCGGCCAGTTGACTCCGCAACTCCGATATCTTTGGCGCAATACCCGCTCTTCTTGGCCAGATGCCCAAGTCCACAGCCCGAAGCCTTCTGTCGATATGTCGACCGATCCATCGGCCCAACGTCCAATCTTCTGACATGTTCCTCCGGCACAACATGATTTTTCTTGCTTTAATTGTCTCATCCTGATCGAAGCATCTTATATCACTCAAAATACAGATTAAAACATAAATACAATTATCAATTGGTTTCATCATCAAAATATGAGATTCAACAATCTCCATCTTTTTGATGATGACAACCAATTGATGACGGAGTTAAACTTAACTCCCAAGTTTAAACAAACTCCCCCTATCAATATGCCATATTAATAGAACCTTGAATTCAAACTGAATTCAAGTCATTGCAATATTTATCATGAATACTTGCAACACGTCATCATGAACTTATACACTTATGCATAACATCATACTTCTCCCCCTTTGTCATCAACAAAAAGGAGAAGTACCACAATCAAGTGTTTGTTATATAGGTTCAACTCATTGCATGAAAAACATAGTATCATCATGCAATTTTGCTATCATCATAGATATACAAGGTAGTAAGATAGCAAGTTCCACAACATCAAGCTAGCAAATTTTATAATATTTTAGAACATGCAAGCTAGCAGTTTTGAGATGTTCAAGAAAGCAACTCTTGCTTCTTGAAATATGCAAATTTGTCAAGTTTTGCTAGATGTGCAAGTTAGCTTTTTTGCCTCTTGAGATAGGCAAGATAGCACATTTGCTTCTTTTGAGATAGCAACTTTTTGCTTCTCTTTAGACTTCAAGCTAGCAATTTTTACGATATGTAAGTTTCACAATATACAAGCTAGCAAAAATTTCGAAATCAAATGCAAGATAGCTTTCTTGTGTAAGCTCATGATTCTTGCTTCTTATTGCAATGTGCAAGTTGCAAGTTTTGCTTCTTGAGATAGGCAAGATAGCACTTTTGTAATTTTTGTTTCTTAAGATAGGCAAGCTTGTGATGTTCAAGATAACAAGCTCTTTCTTCTCTTTTGAGAAGTGTCATTTTTGTTTTCTTTGCAAAGTGTAAGCTAGCAAAATGTCAAACTAGCAAGAGATAATGTTTTACATGAGGCAAGCAAACAATTTGGCAAATGTTACATTTGCATCTTCTCTTTTGAGAAGTGTAATTTTTGCTTTCATCTTGAATTGTTCAAGCTAGTTAGTTTGCCTCTTTTCATGAAGTCCACGCTAGAAATTCTTGCTCCCCCTTTGTCATTGTCAAAAAGAAGGGAAAGTATCAATCTTATTTGTGCATCATTATATATTCAAATTAAAACATACACAATTTCAAAAACCTTATTTTTCATGCACGATACCGAAAAATAAATCAATCATCATTAATAGGCATATCAAACATGATACTCAAACATTAAAATTTTTAAGCATTTATCAACATGTTGATCATGATACCAAACATTCATCATTTAAAGCATTCATGATACACATCATATGCAATAAATACATCATGTACATCATTATCATAAGTATTGCATACATCATTTTAACTTCATGAATATTTTATCATTGCATGCATCAGACCAAAACATTTCAAGCCATGCAAGCCATAAATACAAAGAAATCATATCATGAAGGATAAAATCATTTGAATACCAAAAGACATGATTCATATAGTAAATATCTTCTTTAAATAGAATATCAAGAAAAATTATAGGAGTACAAAGAAGAGATCTTGTTTTAAAAGAAAATCAAGTAATAACTTCAAGAACTCACAAGGAAAAATCATGATTCATTTAGAAAATCTCCTCTCAAGAGAATATCAAGTAAAATCGTAGAAGATCGATTAATGAGAAAATTTGATTTATAATAAAATCTCATGTATCGAATGTCGAGAAATCAAAATGATGATTTATGTAAAAAATATCACAAGTTATATTCAAGAGAAAAATCATCATTCATTTTCAACTCATTCAATTTGTCACATCAACATTTCTTAGATATGCATGATACCAAAACATAGTTTCAAATCTTCAACATATAACATGCATAAATTCAAAAATTGAAAGGAGAAGGGAAGAATTCAAAGGTACAAATGTAAGACCAGGTCATGAATCCAAAATTCTATGAATAAAAAAATGATCATCAAAGGTAATCTCATGTTATTCCAAGAAATCAATATCATGATTTTGATAAAACTCATTTCAAATTTAAATAATAAAAACCACTTTTATGGTTCACAAAATTCATAACATAGGTAGATTCATGATTTCATAATATATTTTCCCCTTTTTTAAGTATTTGATTTCATGTTAGCATGCTTTTTCATTTATGTTAAATAAAACATGCATCAACGTTTAGGATCGAAAAATGAATTTTGTCATAAAACCATGAAGATCAATAGATTCTAAAAAATTAATTGTTATGGTCAAGAAAATCCGAAAATGAAATTTAACACTTTTATGCATTCGGACATGGTTTTGCCATATGTTTTTCAAATACACTCATGAAAATAACACATGCTTATCATCATGTATAACTTAAAATCTCATGCATAAAATTGTCAATCATTGTATCAAAAACATCTAATATTTTCATTACATCATTATGCATTACTTCAAATCAAATATGATTTCATTCAACAATGTTAATCAAACATGATACACATTACTACTTCTTAACCATGATTTCATATTTTCAATCAAAATTATTTTGTTTGTTTATCATAAAATATGCAATATTATCATTTTCGAAATTACTAGCATGATCATAATTTTTGTATTTTTATTTTTAAACATGTAATTTTTAAGAAAATTAATTCTAAACTAAAAAAGAAAATACATCATGAAAGCATCAAGTAATTTCAAAATAAATTAGGGGGATTTTGATTACCTCATCATTGAAAGCGGTTAAGGCGTAGTTTGTCACCTCGCCTTTCTTGATTTTCTCCTCGTCTTTGGAGGAGCTCGATTCATCCCACTTTATGTTCTTCTTCTTTGGCCTCTTCCTTCGTTCGAGTTCATTGTTTATTTTAGATTTTTGTTTAATAAACGTATTAAGATTTAGTGTTCGAAGTTCAAGTTCATCAATGTCCTCATCACTTGAGTCATCGCTCAAGTGGTATTCATTTGTCCAGAGTTCCAAATCCTTCCTGTTCTTTGGAAGGTTGTTTTGTTCATCATGTTCATCATGTGCATTGTGCACCATTTCATATGTCATCAATGAACCAATTAGTTCTTCAAGTAGAAAAATATTTAAATCTTTTGTTTCTTGTATTGTGGTTATTTTAGGATCTCACCTTTTTGGAAGGGATCTTAAGATCTTGCTTATGAGATCAAAATTCGAATAAGATTTACCAAGAACTCTTAGATTATTGATGACATCCGTGAAACGGGTGTATATGTCGCCTATAGTCTCGCTTGGTTGTAATCGAAAAAGCTCAAAATCATGCAATAAAATATTGACTTTCGAGTCTTTGACTCTACTAGTTCCCTCGTGTGTGATTTCAAGTATTCGCCAAATATCAAAAGCTGTTTCACACAAAGAAACCCGATTGAACTCATTTTTATCCAAAGCGCAAAATAAGGCATTTATAGCCTTTGCGTTTAAAGAAAAATACTTCTTCTCCAAATCCGACCATTCGTTCATCGGTTTAGAGGGAAGTTGAAAACCGTTTTCAACAATATTCCATAAATCCAAATTCATAGAAATCAAGAAAACTCTCATTCGAGTTTTCCAATAAGTGTAGTCCAATCCGTTAAACAACGGTGGACGAACAACCCAAAAACCCTCTTTAAAGCCATGAAGAGCCATTTCTCTCGGGTGTAAATCCGAAATGAGAAATACCGGGTGTTAGGATCAAGAGCACTAAGAGGGGGGGGGGGGGGGGGGGGGGGGGTGAATTAGTGTAGCGGAAAACTTTCAACGATTAAAACTGCATTCGTTCGATAAGAGCGATTTCGGTAGAAAAGCTGATTCGTAAATCACTTTAACTTGTGATCAAGCAAGTTGCAGTTAAAGAGAATCTATAAAGGCAGTTTGCAGTTATGATGGAAATCAGAATGTAAGCGTAAACTGAAATATGATGTTCGTACGATAAAACTGATTTACGTCTAAACACCGATTCGAAAAATATTGAACTTTGAAACACGATCGTAAAAGCGCAGAAGGCAGTAAGCTATTGAGGAGGTTTGCAGTAAAGATAATATGCTCAAAGTAAATGCAAACCAGAGAGCATCACAATTTTAGAGTGGTTCGGTCAATCTTGACCTACATCCACTTCTGGCTTCCTCCACCGACGAGGTCACCAACGTCCACGAGAGGCCTTCCTTCAATAGTCGAAGGCCAACCACCCTTTTACAGTTTCACTCCTTTTGATGGGCTTAGGAGACAACCCTTACTAACTTTTCTCTCCTCTCTTGAAAGATCAGAACTTGGAAGAAAAGAGGGAGGAGAACTTCTAGACTTTACAACACTTTTGAGCTCTAAAATTACAGAGAAAGATCAAGCTTACGATGCCTTTGGGTCGCCCTTTCATTGCTGAAAGGGTGGGGTATTTATAGGCCCCAACCCAATTTGAATTTTGAGCTCAAAACTGTCATCTCCCGGAATTCCGAGGTCTGGCGGTTGCATCGCCTGACTGGGGCGGTTGCACCACCTGGCAGAGCTCGAAGACTAAGCCTCTGGGCGGTGCCACCTCCTATCAGGGGCGGTTACACCTCCTGCTAGAGCTCGAAGTCTGAGCTCAAGCGGTGCCACTGCCTGACTGGGGCGGTTGCACCTCTGTCAGAGGCGGTTGCACCGCTCAGCCAGAGCTCGGAGATTTCTTCCGGTGCGTCTATTGCCCCAAGATTAAGTTAATGGGATCACCTCCCATTTCTAACTTAATCATCATTTCTAACTATGAATTTCTTAAGACATTTACTACAGCTTGCTTCCGGTGCGTCTATCGCTTCTTCCGGCGAACTTCCGGCGAACATCCGACGAACCTCCGGCGATGCTCCGACGGACTTCCGGCAAACTCCAGGACTTGCGACGATCCACTTGGCGAGTTTCGACAAGCTTCTTTGGGCAAGCTTCTGGACTTCTCGGATTTGTTCCTGCAGAACCTCCGACGACCGTCCGGACTTTCGTCGAGCTCTCGAACTCCCAACGTGATCATAGTCTTGACTCCGACGCAACTCCTACTGCATGTCTTTCTTTCAACGTAGTTAATCCTGCACACTTAAAACAAAACTTCGATCGAGATAATTAATCCTAAGCAATTAACCAAGTTGTCCGGCATGTCATTGGTCCCTCGACGCTTCGTCCGATTCTTCGGCGCATCGTCCTCTCCTGCGGCCTATTGCCCAATTGGCCAGTTGACTCCGTAACTCCGATATCCTTGGCGCAATACCCGCTCTTCTTGGCCCGATGCCTAAGTCCACGGCCTGAAGCCTTTTGTCGATATGTCGACCGATCCATTGGCCCAACGTCTAATCTTCTGACACGTTCCTCCGGCAGAATATGATTTTTCCTGCTTTAATTTTCTCATCCTGATCGAAGCATCCTGCGTCACTCAAAATGCAGATTAAAACATAAACACAATTATCAATTGGTTTCATCATCAAAATATGAGATTTAACACAACCAACAATACATTTTCAATAAAGAAGTTGGATTTGTTACCTATGGTTCCTTTGCCAATGATTTTACCCTTGTTGTTGTCTCTGAAGGTGATATATCCTTCGTCTCGGCTAGTGAGCTTAGAGAATTGAGATGGATCTCTGGTCATATGCCTTGAGTATCCACTATCAAGGTACCATCTCTTGCTCCTAGCTTGTAATGGTAAATATTTCTACAAAAAGGGATGATTTTTAAGTACCCATTTTACTTTGGGTGCCTCAAAAATCGATCAGCTTAACGTATCATTTTGCATGGAGTTCTTTACGGTTCTTTTATAAACCCAAATCAAATTGTGTGGACTATATTTCTTAAATGGATATTGATAAGCAATATGTCCAAATTTGTAACAAAAGTTATATTTGTTTCGGGGTGAGACATGCAAGGTTGGACCTTTAACAAACATAGTTGAATTTTTTTGAGTGTTACTCACAAAGTCGATTCCATCTCTTCTATGAACATGATATTTGCTTGCAAGAATCATGTTTAAGAATTTGCTACCTATTTCAATTTTTTTATAGGTTTCATGTAGTTCTGAATTTTCCTTTTTAAGCATTGCTAATTCATCACATTTTGTACCAGGAGCTAGACTATCATGCTCAATTTTTAGTCTATCAAAATCACTAACAAGAAAGGCATGCTCTTTTTTTTAACAATTTATATTTTTTTGCTAACTAATTTATATTCATAGAATAAATCATGAAAAGCGCTTAGTAATTCATGGAAAGATAAACTTGCATCTAATGAACTGCTTCCCTCATCTCCAATAGCCATTAGCGTATAGTGAGCAACTTGCTCGGTGTTGGTTTGCTCCTCTTCTTCAGATACACTTGAGTCATCCCATGTTGCTTTAAGAGCCTTTTTCTTCTTTGGTTGTTTCTTCTTTGCTTGGGGACATTCACTTTTGAAGTGCCCCTGCTTCTTGCATTCGTAGCATTTGACTTTTTTTTTTTTAATTTATTTTTAGTATCATTTCTAAATTTGTTCATTTTTATGAATATTTTAAACTTTCTTATTAAGAGTGCTAAGTCATCATCAAGGTCCTCATCACTTGAATTTTCTTACAAGTGGTCTTCTTGAGTTCTTAGTGCCATATCCTTTCTATACTTTAGAAGGTTATTCTCAAGCTCTTCATGAGCATTACAAGTCATCTCATAGGTCATTAGTGACCCGATTAGTTCTTCAAGAGGAAAATTATTTAAATCTTTGGCCTCTTGAATGACCATTACTTTAGGATCCCAACTCTTTGGAAGGAATCTTAAGATTTTATTAATAAGTTCAAAATCCGAGAAACTTTTACCAAGTCCTTTTAGACCATTGATGATATCCGTAAATCGGGTGTACATGTCTCCAATGGTCTCACTCAATTTCATCTGAAATAACTCATAAGTATGCACTAAAAGATTAATTTTCGACTCCTTCACTCTACCTGTGCTTTCGTGAGTCACGTCGAGTGTGTGACAAATAACAAAAACTATTTCACAAATAGACACAAGATTGAACTCGTTTTTATCTAAAGCACAAAACAAGGCATTCATGGCCTTGACATTTAAAGCGAAAGTCTTCTTCTCCAACTCATTCCAATCGCTCATTGGAAGAGAAGACTTTTGAAAACCATTTTCCACAAGATTCCATAACTCAAAATCCATTGAAATTAGAAAAATTCTCATTCTAATCTTCCAATAGGTGTAATCTGTTCTATTAAACATGGGCAGATGTGTGATTGAATGACCCTCTTGGTTGATGAAAAATGCCATCTCTCTTGGGTTTCAAACCAAATGAGAGTGACTGGGCTCTGATACTAATTATTAGGATCAAGAGCGGCACTAAGAGGGGGGGTGAATTAGTGCAGCGGAAAAATTACCCCTTTTAAAAGTCTTTGTTTCGATTAATACCAATTCTGATGAAAATCGTTTCGTAAAGATTTTAACTTGAAAGCGTATGAGTGCATAGAGAAAGCAGTAAGAAGGTAAAGTAGCTTGCAAGAAAAGTAAATTACTCAAGATAAAATTTAAACCAGAATTTAGAGTGGTTCGATTATTGTGACCTATATCCACTTTTGGATTCCTCTTCCGTCGAGGTCACCAGCCTCCACTAATGGCCTTCCTTCAATAGGCGAAGACCAACCACTTTTTACAACACTTTCTCCTTTTCGCGGGTTTAAGAGATAACCCTTACAAGTCTCACACCTCTCTTGAATGATCTCAACACTTAGAAAGGGAGGAGGAGTACTCTAGCACTTTTACAATACTTTAACACTTCAAAGACACAAGATTATGCCAATACTTTCATGTCTTTTCATGCAGAAAAAGGGTGGGGTATTTATAGGCCCGATTGTCTTCAAAATTAGAGCAAAAAAGTGTTATATCCTCAGATTTCAGGGTATTAGCAGTACCACCGCCATTACTGGGCGGTACTATTGCCTGCCACCTGACACTAGGCAGTACCACCGCCTAGTCTGGGCGGTACGATCGCCTAACAGAGCTCAGAGAATGAGCTCTAATGGTACCACTACTTGACAGGGGTGGTACCATCGCTGGCAGCATTAACTGCCAGCAGTACCATCGCCCAGACCACTTGGGAGACTAGGTCTCCTAAGGGGTGCCACCACCGGCCATTATTTCAAGGGCTAAATGGGCTGTTCAATCTGACCCAATTCAGCCCTGTTAAGGGCCCAATTGGCTCCTAACTAAGCTAGTGGGATTACCTCCCAATCCTAATTCAATTTATGGACTAACTATAATAATTAAGATAATTGATAAAGCATTCTTGTTCCGGTACGTCAATTGCTCTTCCAACGAGCTTCTAGCGATCTTTCGACGAACTTCTAATGAACTGCCGGCAATGTTCCGGCAGACTCTCTCGGCAAGCTCTTGAACTTTACGACGATCTTCTTGGTAAGTTCCGGTGAGCTTCTTTGGCAAGCTCCTGCACTTTTCGGTTGGTTCCAGTAGAACTTCCGACGAATGTTTGGATTTTCGATGAACTCTTAAACTCCCAGCGAGATCTCGATCTTGACTCCGACACAACACCTGCTTTGTATTATTGCTCTCATAGTTAATCCTGCATAATTTTCTCAATATATAGATTAGTCAAATAATTTATCAATTGATTTCGTCATCAAAATTCGTGATTCAACAAAATGGACATTTGTATGCAATATGTCCAAATTTGGAACAAAAGTTACATTTGTTTCGAGGTGAAACATGCAAGGTAAGGCCTTTAACAAAGGTGGTTGGATTGTGGTGAGAGCTACTCGCAAATCCGATTCCACCTCTTCTATAAATGTGACCCTTATTTGTAAGGATTATGTTCAAGGACTTGCTATCAACCTCAAACTTTTCTAAGGTTTCTTTGAGTAGCAAGTTTTCCTTTTTAAGTGTTTCTAATTCATCGCATTTTATGCAAGGAGCTAAACTATCATCATGCTCAATTTTTAGTCGATCAAAATCACTAACAAGAGAAGCATGCTCCTTCTTTAACAATTTATATTTTTTACTAACTAATTTACATTCATCAAATAAATCATGAAAAGCACTTAAAAGCTCATCAAAAGATAAATTTACATCTAATTAACTGCTTACCTCATCTCCGATAGCCATTAGTGCATAATGAGCAACTTGCTTTGTGTTGGTTAGCTCCTCTTCTTCGGATGCTCTTGAATCGTCCCCAGTTGCATTAAGAGCCTTCTTTTTCTTTGGTTGCTTCTTCTTTGCTTGGGGACATTCGCTTTTGAAATGTCCTAGATTCTTGCATTCGTAGCATATAACTTATTCTTTCTTGGGTTCAAATTTATTTTTAGTGTCATTTTTAAATTTATTCATTTTTATGAATTTTTTGAACTTTCTTGTCAAGAGTGCAAGTCATCATCATAATCCTCATCACTTGAATTTTCTTTCAAGTGGTCTTCTTGAGTTCTTCGTGCTATATCCTTCCTGTTCTTTGGAAGGTTGTTCTCAAGCTCTTAATGAGCATTATAAGTCATCTCATAGGTTATTATTGACCCAATAAGTTCTTCGAGAGGAAAGTTGTTTAAATCCTTGGCCTCTTGAATGACCGTTACTTTAGGATCCTAACTCTTTAGAAGGGATCTCAAGATTTTATTAACAAGTTTAAAGTTTAAAAAATATTTGCCAAGAGCTTTTAAACTATGAACGACATCTGTAAAACGGGTGTACATATCGACAATAGTCTCGCTTGGCTTCATCCGAAATAATTCATAAGTATGAACTAAAAGATTTATCTTCGACTCCTTTACTCTACTAGTGCCTTCGTGAGTGATTTCGAGTGTGCGCCAAATATTAAAGGCCGTTTCACAAATAGACACTCGATTAAACTTTTTTTTATCTAAAGCACAGAACAAGGTATTCATAGCCTTGACATTTAAAGCGAAAGTCTTCTTTTCCAACTCATTCCAATCGCTCATTGGAAGAGAAGATTTTTGAAAGCTATTTTCCACAAGATTTCGTAACTCAAAATCGATTGAAATTAGAAAGATCCTCATTCTAGTATTCCAATATATGTAATCCGTCCCATTAAATATGGGAGGACAAGTTATTGAATGACCATCTTGATTGCCGGCAAATGTCATCTCTCTTGGGTTTCAAACCAAATGAGAGTGACCTTGCTCTGATACCAGTTGTTAGGATCGAGAGTGGCACTAAGAGGGGAGGGGGAGGGGGGGGGGGGGGGGGGGGGGAGGTGAATTAGTGCAACGGTTTAAAACGACGGCTTAAAATTCTTTGTATGTTAAAGACGATCTTGGAAGATAACTTGAAGGCTTGTTTGATCGTAAGGGTAGTGAAAGCCAAGTAAGAACGAAGTGAAGCTAATGCAAAACAAGTAAATAGTAATAATAGAAATGCAAACCCGAATTTATAGTGGTTCAGTTAGTGTAACCTACATCCACTTCCAATTCCTCCTCCGTCGAGGTCACCAGTGTCCACTAATGGTCTTCCTTCAATAGGCAAAGACCAACCACATCTTTACAATGCTTTCTCCTTTTCATGGGTTTAGGAGATAACCCTTACAAGCCTCACACCTCTCTCGAATGATCTCAACACTTTGAAAGGGAGGAGGAGGACTCTTGCACTTTTACAACACTTTAACACCCCAAAAACTCAAGATTATGTTAACACTTTCATGCCCTTTTATGTAGAAAAGGGTGGGGTATTTATAGGCCCCAATAGCTTCAGAATTAGAGTCAAAAAGTGTCACATCCCCGGATTTTGGGGGTACTAGCGATACCACCGCTATTATTGGGCGGTGGTACCGCTTGTAGACTGACACTAGGCGGTACCACCACTTAGTCTAGGCGGTACCACCACTCAGTCTAGGTGGTACCACCGCCTAACAGAGCTCAAAGACCGAGCTCTAGCAGTACCCTACTTGACAGGGGTGGTACCATCGCCTAGAACACCTTGGAGACCGAGTCCCAAGTGATGCCACCGCCGGCCTTGGCGGTGCCACCGCCGGTCATGATTTCAGGTGCTGAATGGTCTATTCAATCTGGCCCATTTCAGCCCTATTAAGGGCCTAATTGGCCCTTAACTGAGTTAGTGCAATTACCTCCCAATCCTAACTCAATTTTTAGTCTAACTATGATAATTAAGATATTTAACAAAGCATTCTTGTTCCGATATGTCAATTGATCTTCCGGTGAGCTTATGATGATCTTCTAGCGAACTTCCGATGATCTCTCGATAATGTTTAGGTGGACTTCCAGCAAGCTCCTGGACTTCACAACGATCTTCTTGACGAGTTCCAACGAACTTCTTTGGCAAGCTCCTGAACTTCTTTAGGTTCAATTTGAGAAAGAAAAGTGGCATTAGCACAAAAATTTTTAAGAGAAGAACGAGTTTAAACCCATTTTGATGTGTCTCCTACGATTAGCTCCTTAGGATGAGTATCTACGTACTTTCATTCCTAGGGTAATGATGTTTTGGAAGAGATACATCCAAGTTGCGAGTTGAAGGAGAAGGTTCATTTAAATTCAAAGCATCAAAATTAAGATCATCAAACTCATTTTTCTTAAATTCAGAAACTTCATTAAAGACAACATGAATAGATTTCATTACAAAGATCATCAATGTTGATATTGTATACATTATTTTATTTTAAGGCATGCTAGGAATGAGTCAGCACTAAGAGGGGGTGTGGGGGTGAATTAGTACAGTAGTAAAAATTAGGTCGGTTCAAATTCTTCGTACGATAAAACCAATTTCGTAAGATGTTAATTTGATAGCATACAGAAGAGTGTAGTGGATGTAAAGCAAGTAATGAGAAGGCAGTTTGTAGTTAAAGTAAATTCCTCAAAAGAAATGCAAACTAGATTTTTATAGTGGTTCGGTTGTCGTGACCTACATCCACTCCCAATTCCTCCTCCGTCGAGGCCACCGGCATCCAGTATTAGTCTTCCTTCAATAGGCGAAGACCAACCACCTTTTACAGCTCTTTCTCCTTTTGCCGGGTTTAGGAGATAACCCTTACACCCCCCAGTTACTCATCTCTCAAACTATTCTAACACTTAGAAGAAGGAGAGGAGTTTATACAAGATTACAACAGCGTTTCATTTTTTTTTCACTCTCAATTCTTGTGTCGTTTAACCAGGGATGAGAGGGGTATTTATAGGCCTCAATGTCACGAACGATCGTTGCACACTCGCAAAAACTCCGTTCAATGAACCGTTCGTCGCTCTCATCTACATGTATAGCTACTTGGTAGCCTGTTTTGCCTTGGTTTTGAGTCATTTTTCTTGTAAAAATGTAAGTTCGAACAAGCTACAGCGTTACAAAGCGACCGCTCACCAAACCGAGCAAAACAGGCTCCATATCAAGCTTGCCACTTGTAGGGAGACTCGGATCGATACTTGTGGTGGTCGATCAGTTTTCAAAGTATGCAACTTTCATTACTGCTCCCCTACATTGTTAAGCAGAAGAGGCGGCTAAGCTGATGATGAAGGATGTGGTGAAGTATTGGGGAGTCCCGCACAATATCATCAGTGATCGAGATGCTCGGTTCCTGGGACGATTCTAGACCGAGCTATTCAAATTGTTGGGGTCAAAGTTATACTTCTCCACAAGCCTCCACCCCTAGACAGA
Source organism: Musa acuminata AAA Group (assembly GCF_036884655.1). Classification (NCBI taxonomy): domain Eukaryota; kingdom Viridiplantae; phylum Streptophyta; class Magnoliopsida; order Zingiberales; family Musaceae; genus Musa; species Musa acuminata. The sequence continues at coordinate 31,864,592 of NC_088338.1, read as the reverse complement.
TGGCCATACTGAAAGGATAAACTCGCTTCAGGAACAATATCTTCGGCACTACGTGAGTGCCAACCAACGAGATTGGGTAAAGCTGTTGGACATTGCCCAATTCTCCTACAACTTGCAGCGGAGCTCTGCATCCAACAAGAGCCCCTTCGAGATCATTACCGGACAACAACCGTTGACTTCGCACACCATGGAAATTAGGTATACTGGGAGTAGTCCGTCAGCCTACCACTTCACAAAGGAGTGGCACCGAAATGTAGATATTGCGTGGGCTTACTTGGAGAAGGCGACAAAAAGGATGAAGAAGTGGGCAGACTTGGGAAGGCGATCGCAAGAGTTCAAAGTTGGCAATTTGGTGTTAGTAAAGCTCCAACCAGTATCACTCCAATTCTTTAGGAACAAAGTCCACAAAGGATTGGTGCGTAACTATGAAGGGCCATTCCCAATTATCAGTAGGATAGGCAACGTCTCTTACAAGTTACAGCTGCCGTCGTGGTTCAAAATTCATAATGTTCTTCACACCAGCAACCTAAAAGCCTACCACTCGGATCCGCAAGATGCTTCCCGAAGTGTTCCAACTCGGCTACCTCCCATCATAGCCTCCTATGAGAAGCAAGTTGAAACCATCCTGACGGACCGCAAGATAAAGCTACCCAACGGAGCTGAGTAGACAAAGTACTTGGTGAAGTGGCGAAAGCTTCCCCAAACTGAAGCCAGTTGGGAGCCTGAAGATGCCCTACGACATAAAGAAGCAATCATCAACAATTACCAACAAGCATCGATGAGGGCGTCGACAGTTTAAGTGGGGGACAATGTCACGAACGATCATCGCGCACCCACAACAACTCCGTTCAACGAACCGTTTGTCGCTCTCATCTACATGTATAGCTACTTGTCAGCCTGTTTTGCCTTGGTTTTGAGTCATTTTGGTTGTAAAAATATAAGTTCAAACAAGCTGTAGCATTACAAAGCGATCGCTCACCGAACCGAGCAAAACAGCCCCAAACAAGCTCCATTTTCGTGTGTCGCGGGCTGATTTCTGGAATCCACCTCCGCTCACCAAAACATCAGCCATCTCAGCCCCTTGGAACCCCCCGGGTGGCATAGGGCTGGATGGGGCTTCAGTATAGTATCGGGCATTGAACACTCCTTCGCAAGTTCGCACGTTGCCTTGATGGGAACTTGTTGTCGAGCCCAGGACTCAGTAAGCAGCTGTTTGTGGGCTTGCAGTAGTTCGTTCAACCTTCTAAAGCCCTTGTTTCCCCCCTCTCCCTCTTTTCTCTTGTGCACATAAGGTGCTCACTGAATTGCTTGTAAAGCTTCCCCTTTTCGCGAGACTTCGGGATTTGTCCGTCGCTCGTTCTTTCGAACTAATCAACTTTCTCTTTTACAGGTCCTTCAGGACCTGTGAGAGGTTGCAAGTGGGTGATCTTTACGGAGCAATATCACAAGGGCGAAGCGCGACTTAGGCAACGCAAGCTAAGTTCGCGTCTTGGCCGCAAGGGTGCCTCACACCTTAGACAATTCCAGCTAAGGCCATGACATTGTGGTATCAGAGCGGGCAAGCAATTCGAGCAAGCAGCGAAGGAACTTCGTAATTTCGCCATGGCAAAGCATCGTGGCGAATCAAGCAAGACAGGGCAAGCCGGACCCTTGCCCTAAGCAGCTGCAGGTGGGCTGCATGTGCACACTCACTCTCATGCTGTTGGAGCCGCTCAAGAGGAGCGTGGCAGCGAACATGATGAGCGAGAAGTTGGCTACTCTCCGCGAGTGGTGGAAGCGCAATCTGGAGCGCTAACGGGGAAAAAGAGTCACAAGGAGAGATTCACAATGGCGGAAACCTGCCTTGATGTTCTTGAAGCGAGCGTGGAGGAACTCTACCATGGCCAACAAAGGCTTGTCGGGGTAGAGAGCTCGCAAGAGGAAATGGAGTCCAGGATCGACAAGGTCGAGGCCCTAGTCGACCAACTGTTAGATGACACTAAGGACTCCGTGCAACATATGCAGGAAGTTGTGGCGGAACTCACTTCAAGGGTGACTATGCTCACTAGAGCACTAAATGCGGGTGGAAGCAACACCCGCGTTGCACCACCATAAAATTTGAGGGCACTTGAGCCTCATGGATATGGAGGGGCCAGAGATGCCAAAGAACTCGAGAACTTTCTGTTTGACATAGAACAATACTTTCGAGCTACGAGGCCATATTCTGAAGATACCAAAGTTTCTATACCAACAATGTATCTGAACGAAGATGCAAAACTTTGGTGGCGAACTCGCTGGGAGGAGATCCAACAAGGTCGGTGTTGGGTTGACACTTGAGAGGACTTGGAACGGGAGTTGAGAACTCAATTTCTACCAGAGAACACAGAGTTCGTCGCAAGAAGGAAGTTGAGACAACTCCGCCAGAGTACCACCATTCGAGACTATGTGAAATAATTTTCTGCACTAATGTTGGACATATAGGACATGTCCGAGAAGGACAAATTGTTCAGCTTCCTCGATGGTTTGAAGCCATGGGCTCAACAGGAACTAAATCAAAGGAATGTCACCGATATGGTCGGGGCAATTGCTATTGCAGAAAGGCTCACCGACTTTCTTTCCTCCGAAGACCCAGGGAGAAGGAAACAATCTTCAGGCAATCGCTCTCCAAAACATTCTCGAGGGAAGGAGCTCGGGGGCAAACAAAAGAAGAAGAGTTCCCACAAAGGGCCAAGCCTGAAAGGCAAGGCCCCGAAACCCGGTGGATGCTTCTTGTGCGGAGGGCCACACATGGCGAGGGAGTGCCCACAAAAACAGGCACTCAATGCGCTAATAGCTTCCATCCACCCTCCCAAATCGGACAAGGGCAAGGCTGTCGCTCTTAGTTCGAGTAGTTCTGAAGCCAGCAGCGACGATGAGGAGTCACAAGGACCCCGGATGGGAGCCATGCGTTTGTTGAACGCCATGCGGGGTCAAGTGGGGGAGAACCCGAAGACAAGGCAACAAAAAGCAGGAAGTGGCGAGCTAATGTATGTAGACATTAAGCTCAATGGCTAAACAACTCGTGCAATGGTGGACATGGGCGCTACCCACAACTTTATAGCCGATCGGGAAGCACAGCGACTTGGGTTGATCTTGGAGAAGAGCCCAAGCCGAATGAAGGCAGTGAACTCGGAGGCCAAGCGAATCTCCGGGTTAGCGAAGGGAGTCCCATCAAAATCGGGACATGGAACGGGAACACCAACACGATGGCAGTGCCATTGGATGACTTCCAAGTGATTCTTGGAATGGAGTTTATGCACGCAGCGAAGTTGGTGCCAATGTCGTTCTTGAACTCCCTATGTATGATGGGAGGTGATGACCCCTACGTGGTTCCCGTCTCTCGGAGAGGAACCAAGGAGCCCCAACAAATATCGACATTACAACTGAAGAAAGGGGTGCGAAAAGGTGAATTAACATTCGTGGCTGCTATGAAGCTAGAGCCACTCAATGAGAAGGCCATTCAAGAATCTGCTATGGTGGCGAACGTCCTGAAAGAGTTCAATGACGTTATGCCACTCGAGTTGCCGAAGACTCTTCCACCACACAGAGGCGTGGATCACAGCATCGAGCTAGAGCCAGGAGTGAAACCTCCAACAAGACCACCCTACCGCATGTCCTCGCCAGATTTGGCCGAACTCAGAAAGCAGTTAGGTGTACTGCTAAGTGTTAGGATCGAGAGCACTAAGAGGGGGGGGGTGAATTAGTGCAGCGGAAATCTTACAGCGATTAAAACCAAAAGTTGCGTTCGTTCAATAAAAACTATTATGATGCAAAAGCTAATTCACAGTTTGTATCTAAGTGCAGTTTGCGTCTAAGCGCAGATTGCGTCTAAGCGCAGTTTGCGTCTAAACACAGTTTGCGTCTAAGCGCAGTTTACGTCTAAACACAGTTTGCGTCTAAGCGCAGTTTACGTCTAAACGTAGTTTGCGTCTAAGCGCAGTTTACGTCTAAACGCAGTTTGCGTCTAAGCGCAGTTTACGTCTAAACACAGTTTGCGTTTAAGCGCAGTTTACGTCTAAACGCAGTTTGCGTCTAAACGCAGTTTACGTCTAAACGCAGTTTGCGTCTAAATGGAATCAAGACGTAAATGAAAACTGCACAGAACCTTGTTCGTAAAAGCGCAGAAGACAGTTTGCAGTTGTAAATGAAATCAAGACGTAAACGTAAACTGCACAGAACCTTGTTCGTAAAAGCGCAGAAGACAGTTTGCAGTTGTAAATGAAATCAAGACGTAAACGTAAACTGCATAGAATTCGTTCGTAAAAGCGCAGAGAGCAGAGGCTAAGTAGGAGGTTTGCAGTAATGATAAAGTGCTCAAAATAAACGCAAACCAGAGATTTAGAGTGGTTCGGTCAGTCTTGACCTACTCCACTTTTGGCTTCCTCCACCGATGAGGTCACCGATGTCAACTAGAAGCCTTCCTTCAATAGGCGAAGGCCAACTACCCTCTTACAGATTCACTCCTTTTGATGGGCTTAGGAGACAACCCTTACAAATGTTTTCTCTCCTCACTTTACAACTCAAACTTGAAGAACAGAAGGAGGAGGAAAACTAGCAGTTTTGAGCTCTAAGAACCACTGAAAAGATCAAGATTTCGGCTTGAGTTCTTGCTGCTCTCAGTGCTGAATGGGTGGGGTATTTATAGGCCCCAACCCAGTTCAAATTTGGAGCTCAAAACGATCAAATCCCGGAATTCCGGGATCAGGCGGTTGCACCTCTTGACTGGAGAGGTTGCACCGCCTGGCAGAGCTCGGAGACTGAGCTCAGGCGGTGCCACCACTCTATTAGGGAGGTTGCACCGCCCAGTCTTGCTCGAAGACTGAGCTCAGGCGGTGCCACCTCTCTGTTAGGGAGGTTGCACCGCCCAGTCTTGCTCGATGACTGAGCTCAGGCGGTGCCACCTCCCGGCTGGGGAGGTTGCACCGCCCAGTCTCGCTGGGAGGCTTAGCCCAGGCGGTGCCACCTCCTGGCCTAGGCGGTTGCACCTCCTGGCACTATTCCAGATCACTGGTTGGGCTCCAAACTTAGCCCAAACCAATCCGAATTCGGGCCCAATTGGCCCAAGATTAAGTTAATGGGATCATCTCCCATTTTCCAACTTAATCAACGTGCTAACTACGATTAGATCTAAGACAATTTCTGCAGCTTTGCTTCGGTGCGTCAATCGCTTCTTCCGGCGAGTTTCCGGTGAACTTCCGTCGATCATCCGATGAACCCTCGGTGATGCTCCTGCGGACTTCCGGCAAACTCCTGGACTTTGCGACGATCCACTTGGCAAGTTCCGACGAGCTTCGCTTGGCAAGCTTCTGGACTTCTCGGATCTGTTCTCGCAGAACCTCCGACGACCGTCCGAACTTCCGTCGAACTCTCGAACTCCCAATGTGATCATGAACTTGACTCCGGCGCAACTCCCGCTACTTGTCTAACTTTCATCGTAGTTAATCCTGCACACACAAAAACAAAAAATTCGATCGAGACAATTAATCCTAAGCAATTAACCAAGTTGTCCGGCATGTCATTGGTCCCTCGACGCTTCGTCCGATTCTTCGGCGCATCGTCCTTTCCTGCAGCCTATTGCCCAATCGGCCTGTTGGCTCCGCAACTCCGATATCCTTGGCACAATACCCGCTCTTCTTGGCCCGATGCCCGAGTCCACGACCCGAAGCCTTCTATCGATACGTCGACCGATCCACCGGCCCGACGTCCAATCTTCTGACATGTTCCTCTGGCACAACATGATTTTCCTGCTTTAATTGTCTCATCCTGATCGAAGCATCCTGCGTCACTCAAAACGCAGATTAAGTCATAAACATATGTCAAGTAGTTTCAACATCAAAATACGAGATTCAACACTAAGCGGTGGTCTCATCCGCAGCTCTAAAGCACCTTTCGGAGCTCTAGTTCTCTTCTAGAAGAAACAAGATGGGAGCCTCCGACTATGCGTCGATTACCGAGCCCTTAACAAAGTGACAGTGAAGGACAAGTATCCCATCCCACTCATCGCAGACTTGTTCGACCAGTTGGGCAAAGCCAAGTATTTCTCGAAACTCGACCTTCAATCGGGGTATTGGCAGGTACGCATTGCTGAAGGTGACGAAGCGAAGACTACTTATGTGACCAGGTATGGAGCATTTGAGTTCTTGGTGATGCCTTTCGGCTTAACCAACGCTCTGGCCACGTTCTGCACTCTCATGAATCAACTATTCAAGGAGTATTTGGATAAGTTCGTGGTCATCTACTTGGACGATATCGTCGTCTATAGTCAAACGCTCGAGGAGCATGTCAAACAACTTCGGACAATTTTCAAGGTTCTCAGGGAGAACACTTTGTTCGTGAAAAGGGAGAAATGCTACTTTGCTCAAACTAAGATCTTATTCTTGGGGCATCGAATCGGTGATGGCTCCATTCGGATGGATAAGTCGAAGGTGCAAGCGGTTGCGAAATGGCGAACTCCAAAGAAGGTGCTAGAGTTGAGATCTTTCCTTGGTTTCGTCAACTACTATCGATGCTTCATAGTGGGATATTTGAAGCGTGCAACTCCACTGACGGAGTTGCTGAAGAAGGAGCAGCCTTGGAAGTGGTTTGACAAATGTGAAATAGCATTCCAAGATCTAAAGGTTACTGTTTTGGAAGAACCGGTACTTAAATTATCAAACTATGGAGAGCCCTTTGAAGTCCATACAGATGCTTCGGACTTCGCTATTGGGGGAGTACTCATGCAGGAAGGTCATCCGGTGGTCTACAAGAGCCGCAAGCTCAATGAGACCGAGCGGCGGTATCCAGTGCATGAGAAGGAGATGACAGCGGTGATCCACTGTCTACGAGTTTGGCGACACTACCTTCTCGGATCGCGATTTGTGCTGAGGACAAACAACATCGCTCTGAGCTATTTCCAAACACAGAAGAAACTTTCCCCAAAACAAGCGCGATGGTAGGACTTCTTGGTTGAATTTGATATGGCAATGGAGTATAAGCCTGGGAAGGCAAATGTCGTGGCTGATGCATTGAGTCAGAAAGTGGAGCGCGTGAATGTCGCACAATTGGAGGGCGGAGGCCAAGCAAGTCAATTGCACTCCAACTTCCTTTCCAGGATCAGGGATGGACTGTATAGTACCCCTAGGCAGTTATCCTGATGCAGCTCATCAAAGAAGGCAAGGTATGATGATTTTGGGTCCAGGAGGGATTTGTTTACACAAAAAGGAATAGGGTTTATGTTCCCCGAGTGGACAATTTGAGGCGTGAACTCTTAAGAGAGTGTCACGATTCCCTTTGGGCTGGACACCTAGGCATTCACAGAATATTGGCTCTCATGGAGAGGGCCTTCTACTGGCCAAAGATGGGGACTGATGTGGAGGAATATGTTTGAACATGCCTTACTTGCCAACAAGACAAGGTAGAGCAACGGAAGCCTGTGGGACTTTTGGAGCCGTTGCCCGTACCAAAAAGGCCGTGGGAGAGCATTTCCTTGGACTTCATATCAAGCTTGCCACTTGTAGGGAGACTCGGATCGATACTTGTGGTGGTCGATCGGTTTTCAAAGTATGCAACTTTCATTGCTGCTCCCCTACACTATTCAGCAAAAGAGGCAGCCAAGCTGATGATGAAGGATATGGTGAAGTATTGGGGAGTCCTGCACAATATCATCAGTGATCGAGACACTCGGTTCCTAGGATGATTCTGGACCGAGCTATTCAAATTGTTGGGGTCAAAGTTATACTTCTCCACAAGCCTCCACCCCCAGACGAATGGCCAGACTAAAAGGATAAACTCGCTCCTGGAGCAATGTCTTTGGGGCGAAGCGTGACTTAGGCAACGCAAGCTAAGTTCGTGTCTTGGACGCAAGGGTGCCTCACGCCTTAGGCAATTCCAACTAAGGTCGTGACATCAAGTTGATTCAAACTTGGAGCCTAAAAATGTCTCATCCCCAGTTTTCGGGGTCCTGGTGGTATCACCCGCTTGGAATACTATGTTTGGGCGGTACCATCGCTTGACACTGCCACTAGGCGATACTACCGCCTAGACTGGCGGTACCATTGCTTGACATAGTCTCAGAGATTGTGCCACGATGGTACCACCTGTTGGGTCATTGTTTGGACCTTTCATTGGGCCCAACATAGTCCATACATAGGCTCAACTAGCCCCTAATTGGGTTGGCTCAATTCCAATCCCAATTATGTGCTAACTATGAAATCTATGATAATTACTAAGCTAAACAAGTTCGTAAGTTTAGGTTTCTTCCGGCAAGCTTCCAATGATCTTTTGGCGAACTTCCGATGATCTCTCAGCAATGTTCTAGCGGACTCCCGGCAAGCTCCTAGACTTCATGACGATCTTCTTGGTGAGTTCCGATGAGCTTCTTTGGCAAGCTCTTGGACTTCTCGGTTAATTCCAGTAGAACTTATGATGAACATTTGGACTTCCGACGAACTTTCAAACTCCCAATGAAATCGCATCCTTGACTTCGAGACTTCATTTTTCTTTATGCCTTACTATCATAGTTAATCCTGCACACCTAACACCTACTTCGATCTAGACAATTAATACTAAGCTAATCAAATATTGTCCGGCTTGTCATTGGTTCATCGACGCCTCGTCCGATTGTTTGGCGCATCATCCACTCTTGCAGCCTATTACCCAATCGGCCAGTTGACCTCCGTAACTCCGATTTCCTTGGCGCAATATCTACTTTTCTTGGCCCGATGCCTAAACTTATGGCCTGAAGCCTTCTGTCGATATGTCGACCGATCCTTTGGCTCGACGTCCAATCTTCTGATATGTTTTTCTCCGTCCCAACATGATTCTTCCTGCTTTAATTGTCTCTTCCTGATTGAAGCATCCTGCATCACTCAAAACATAGATTAAATCATAAATACTATCAATTGGTTTCATCATCAAAATTTGAGATTCAACAATCTCCCATTTTTTAATGATGGCAACCAATTGATGACGGAGTTTAAGCAAACTCCCCCTATCAATATACCATATTGATAGAACTCTTGGATTCAAAAATTCAGGCAACATGTTATCATAAACTTATGCATAACATCATCATACTTTTCCCCCTTTGTCATCAACAAAAGGGAAAAGTTCAACTATCAAGTGTTTAGGATATATTACAGTTCAAATCATTGTATTATAAATATAATCTCCAGTTTTATCATCATGCAACCTAGCAAAAATTTGAGTTTTGCAAGTTTGTAAATTTTGCTATATGTGCAAGTCTAGCATGTTTTGCTTCTTGAGATAGCACTATTGTTTCTCTTGAGATTGCAAGCTAGCAAGTATTGGTGATGTTCAAGATAGAAAATTCTACATCATGCAAGCTAGCAAATTTTTACATCATTTTAAAAAAAATGTAAGCTAGCAATATTTGAGATGTTCAAGAAAGTAACTTTTGCTTCTTGAAATATGCAAGTTGCCAATTTTTTCTTCTCGTTTGATATGAGAAAGCTAGCATGTTTTTGCATCTTCTTGTTTATGTTCAAGATTGCAAGTTCTTTCTTTTCTTTTGAGAAGTGCAAGCTATCAATTTTGCTTTCTAGCAAGTTTTGCTCCCCCTTTGTCATTGTCAAATAGAAGGGAAGAATACAATGTTGTAATTCTTTTTCCTTTACATCAATTTCCAAATCATGACAAAGGTAAACAACAAAAATGAATGTCAAAATATCATATATCATTTTTGACAAGTTTCTTCTTTTGGTAAATAGAAAGCATGATAGGAAACAATCTTGAAAGAAAACTCAAGTTATATTTTCAAGAATTCACAAGAAAAATCATGATTCATTTGACAAAAAAATTGTTGATTCATACATTTGAATAAATATTTTTTAAACTAACATCACTTTAACTCATCATGCATTATTTCAAAATATAAAATCATCAACCATGATACAAACATTTGTTTTCAAAACCTTCAACATTACTCCCATGCATAATACTAAAGCATTCATGATACCAAACATTAAATCAATATCTTTAAGCATTTATCACTTTATGATTGTTGGTACCAAACATTCATAATTTATTTTCTCCTCTTTAGTAAAGGACAAGAAGAAACAAGAAGAAGAAATGATATAATATCTTGATTGATGCATAAGAAATCTCTAGTTATAAATCTCAAAAAATCAAGATAAAGCTCATTCAAATTCAAATCATCAAATCAAAATCATTTTCAAGAGATTCATAAAAAGGGCATACATAGATTCATTAATATCTCCTTTTCAAAAAAAATGATAAGAAGAAACATACGAATTCAAAAACAAGATCTTGATTAATAGAGAAATCTCATGTATCAAATATCGAGAAATTAAGATGATGATTCATATAAAAAAAATCACAAGTTATAATCAAGAGAAAAATTATTATTTATCTTCAAATCATTCAACTTGTTAAATCAACAAAGTCACTTTCAAGAGATTCATAAAAATGATACAAATAGATTCATCAAAATCAATAAGATAGAGAAAAAGAAATTTTCAAAAAAAAATGTTTTACTCGTTTTAGTTGTTTCAATTTAAGTGATTGATTTCATATAAGCATGCTCAAGTTTTTTGTATGAAAATCATACATCATGATTTAAAATCGAAAGAGTAAATCTCATCATTGAAATCATCAAGATCAATAAATCATAAATTACCCAAAATCATCATGCATAATTTCAAAATATAAACTTATTAGCATGATCATTATGCTTTACTTTAAATCAAATATGATTTCATTAATCATAGAGCATCTTCAATTAAAATTGAGAAACAATATGAAAATCAACATGATACCCATTCATGCTTCTTAAAAACATACATAGGATTTATCTTAAATATTAGATTTAAGTCTAACATTTTGTTCCTTTATCATAAAGCATGCAATTTTTATTATCATTTTCAAAATTACTAGCATCATTCCAATTTTTACATTTTCATTACATTATTAAACATGTAATTTTTAAGAAAAATAAATTTTCTAAACTAAATTAAAAACAACTCATGAAAAGCATCATGTAATTTTGAAATAAACTAAGGGGATTTTGATTACCTCATTGTTGATAGTCGTTAAGGCGTAGTTTGCCACCTCGCATTTGTCAGTTTATTTTTCATCGGTTTCCTCCTCATCATCAGATAAGCTCGATTCATTCCAAAGTGCTTCCCTCTTCTTGCGTTCATAACAAGTAGTTGCATTTTTTTTGTTCTTTAATTTTTGTTTCATAAACTTTTTAAATTTCATCGTGAGGAGTTCAAGTTCACCATCACTTGAGTTTATGCTTGAGTGGTCTTCAATTGTTCTAAGTCCGAAATCCTTTCTATTCTTTGGAAGGTTATCCTCAAGTTCGTTTTGTGCCATATTGGTCATTTTGTAGGTCATTAAAGACTCGAGACTTGCTTAAGACTTTTGCCTCTTGTATGACACTTACTTTTGAATCCTAGTTCTTATTAAGAGAACGTAAAATTTTGTTTATAAGTTCAAAATCTGAAAAACTTTTACCAAGTGCTTTTAAACTATTGATGACATCCGTAAAACAGGTGTACATATCTCCAATAGTCTCCAATAGTGCCTTCATGTGTGGTTTCAAGAATGTGCCAAATATCAAAAGCCGTTTCGCAAGTAGAAACCTGATTGAATTCATTTTTTTCGAAGGTGCAAAACAAAGCATTCATTGTTAGGATCAAGAACAGCACTAAGAGGAGGGGTGAATTAGTGCAACGGAAAACTTTCGCAATTTCAGAAAAATGTTCGTTTCGTTTAAAACTGATTTCGACGAAAATGGTTTCAATTTAATCTGTTTCGAAGATAAGTTAAACTTAAAAGCTTTCGTAAAAGTGCAAAAGAAGATTAAGGAGGTTTGTAGTAAAGTAAATTGCACAAATGAAAAGCGAACCGAAATTTAGAATGGTTCGGTGAAGATGACCTACATCCACTTTCGGTTCCTCCTCCGACGAGGTCACCAGCATCTACTAAAGGCTTTTCTTCAATAGGTGAAGACCGAACACCTCTTTATAGCACTTTCTCCTTTTCTTGGGTTTAGGAGACAACCCTTACAAGTCTTACTCCTCTTTCTTGGATGGTTACAAGGCTAAGAGACGAAGGAGGAGAACTCTAACTTTTACAACACTTTTATAACTCAAAATTCAAGATTAAGCCAATACTTTTGTGCCCTTTTATGCAGAAAAGGGTGAGATTTTTATAGGCCCCAATGGCTTCATAATTGGAGCCAAAAAGTGTCACATCCCTGGAATCCAGGGTACTTACGGTACCACCGCCGTTACTGGGCGGTATTACCGCCACTGATATGACACTAGGCGATACCACCACCGAATAGGGGCGGTACCACCACTAGCAGCACTACTACCGGTGGCACCACCACCTAGTCTGGGTGGTACCATCGCCCAGAAATCCAGGGGCACTGCCTTCCAAGCGGTGCCACCACCGGCCATATTTTTAGAGGCTGAATCGGGTGCTCAATTAAGCCCAATTCTGCCCTATTAAGGGCCTAGTTGGCCCCTAATTAAGTTAGTGGGATCACCTCCCAATCCTAACTTAATTTACACTCTAGCTATGATAATTAAGACATAATTTACAGTGCTTCTTGTTCCGGTGCGTCAATTGCTCTTCTAGCGAGCTTTTGGCGTACTTCCTGCAAGCTCCTGGACTTTACGATGATCTTCTTGGTGAGTTCTGATGAGCTTCTTTGGCAAGATCCTGGACTTCTCGGTTGGTTCCAACATAACTTCCGACGAATGTCCGGACTTCCGTCAAACTCTCGAACTCCCAATGAGATCTCGACCTACTTTATGTTTTACTGCTATCGTAGTTAATCCTGTACACTTTTCTCAACATATAAATTAGATCAAACAAATTACAATTGACTTCTCATCAAAATCTGAGATTCAACAATCTCCCTCTTTTTGATGATGACAATCAATTGATGACAGAGTTAATCTTAACTCCCCCTATCTATATGCCATACTTGAGAAAAGACATTCTTGAATTCAAGGCCTTTGAATTCAAGAAACAAACCGATAAAATAAGTTAATTAAACTTATCAACATGCACATCATGATTCCTATCATGATATATCATTCTCAAAAATACGATGCCAAGTATTTATCAAAATGATGTCAAGGCATGACATCTGTTTTCAAGTATGATATTTCAAATATGAAAGATGAGAATGATAACAATTCATCATTCTATGACAAGATATCAATTACAAAATAGTAAGTTAAGCTCTAGATATCTTATCATAATGAAAGAAATTTATCAAGCAAACATTTCAAGTATATATGATGAAATACATTACATATATTTGTCATCAATTTATCACATTTTGGTATTACTTCTCCCCCCTTTGTCATCAACAAAAAGGAGAACAATTCAACAATGCAAGTGTGGTAAAAAAAAATCAAGCAAGTTTCACACTCAAAAGTTCTCATCATTAGATGTTATTAACATTAAAATGATTGATTCCAACAACTTCTCTCCTTTTGTCATCAAATTTTGCATGAAGAAGAGGAAAGAAGGTAACAATGGAATCCATTAAGAACTAAATTTATGAAATGATGTGAATCAAGTCAAAAATAATAAAGAAGTTTTTGTTAAAACATGATTTTATTTTGACAAAGAGAAGGAATTAATGAAAAGGATCAAGATATCCATATGAAATCAAATCCCCACGAAAATTATCACACACATGCTTTCATTATTACACATGAGAATTCATCTTTCAAGGATTAATATAGCCATTGGAATTCCCTCAATTTTCATGAGAAGAATTCATTAGAGAGGAGTATCACATGAAGGAGAAATTCATGAATAAAACTTCATAGTGAGAAGAGCATTACATCAAATTCATTTCTCATTAAAAATTCATAAGAGTGAAATCCATGAGAGATGCATTTGTCAATTACTTCCATGTATCAAACATCAAGATATATATAAATACTTCATGCATTTATAAAATGTTTTGTCATAGCCTTTCATCACTACTTACATGAGGTAATATCATTCGTACTTGTAGCACTCAAAAGTTAAGAATCTGATGTATGATTAAAACTTCTCAATATTCAATAGAAATCATAATCATCAAAGTAAATATGATATTGCATCATTGTATGATAACATGCTCATCATTTAAAGAGATCACAACATCATAGAAACTTTCAGCATCAAAGCACAAAATTCCAACATCAAAGTAAACATTTTATTGAAGCACACAACCATATCATCATGTAAAATTGGCATCATAAAATTATCAGCATAGAATTTAAGTGAGTGATCCAAAGAATCAAGAAAGTCCAAAAATAAAATTTAACAAATTTATGCATTCGGACAAATTAACATTCCTAATTCTCATCTAATAAAATCAAATTGTTCTTCACTTAAGGGCTTTGTAAAAATATCGGCTAATTGATGTTTTGTATCAATAAACTCTAAGATTACATCATGATTATTAACATGATCTCATATAAAGTGATGCCTAATATCAATATATTTAGTTCTAGAATGTTGAATGTGATTTTTTGTTAAATATATTACACTTGTGTTATCACATTTTATGGGAATGTTTTTAAGATAAATCTTATAATCTTCTAAAGTATTTTTCATTCACACAACTTGTGCACAACATGAACTAGCCGCAATATACTCAGCTTTGGTTGTAGAGAGTGCAACCAAATTTTGTTTCTTGGAAGTCTAAGAAATTAGTGCGTGTCCTAAAAATTGATATGTTCTAGATGTGCTTTTTCTATCTAATCTACATCCAACAAAATCCGCATCAGCATAAGAAATTAGCTCAAAGTTCTTGGATACTATAATCCTAGATTTGTGGTTCCTTTAAGATATCTAAGTATTCTCTTAACTACTTTAAGATGAGATATCTTAGGATTAGATTGAAACCTAGCATAAAGTTATATACTAAACATGATATCTGGTCTAATTATGGTGAGGTAAACTTCCTATCATACTCCTATAAGCTTTTTGATCAAAGCTTTCTCCACTTTTATCAATTTCTAACTTAGTGGAGATGCTCATAGGAGTGTTGATAGCCTTTGAGCTATCCATATTAAACATTTTTAGTAAATCTAAAGCATATTTTATTTAACTAAGAAAAATACCATTACTTAGCTGTTTGATTTATAAGCCTAAAAAGAAAGTTAATCCCCCCCAGTAAACTCATTTCAAATTCAAGACTCACATAGAGATTCATTCATAGAACTGAAAATAATACCATCAACATAAATTTGAACAATAAAAAAATTATTTTTAAAATTTTTGATAAACAATATAGTATCGAACTTGCCTTTAGAAAAATTATTTTCGGTAAGAAATGAGCTAAGTCTCTCATACTAAACCTTTAGGGCTTGTTTCAATCCATAGAGAGCTTTAGTCAGTTTAAAGACATGATTAGGGAGATTATCATTCTTAAATCTGGGAGGTTGTTCAACATAAACTTCTTCAGAAATAAAACCATTAAGAAAAGCACTTTTAAAGTCCATTTGAAATAATTTAAAATTATTACTACTAGCATAGGCAAGGAGCATCCTTATGGCTTCTAATCATGCCACAAGAGTGAAGGTCTCTTCATAATTAATCACTTCTTCTTAGTTGAAACCTTTGGCTACTAATCTAGCTTTGTTTCTAACTACAATACCAAATTCATCTTACATGTTTCTAAAGACCCATTTAGTACCAATAACTAAATGGTCATTTAGCCTAGGAATAAGCTTCCACACCTTATTTCTCTCAAATTGATTTAATTATCTTGCATTGGATGACCTATGAATCATCTTTCAAGGCCTTATTAATGCATTTAGGTTCAATTTGGGAGAGAAAAGCGGTATTTGCATAAAAATTCTTAAGAGAGGAATGAGTTTGAACCCCTTTAGATGTGTCTCCTATGATTAGCTCCTTAGGATGAGTATCTACATACTTCCAATCCTTGGGTAAGGATGTTTCGGAAGTAGATGTATCCAAGTTGCTAGATGGAGAAAAGGTTTCATTTAAATTCAAAGCATCAAAATTAACATCATCATCAAAATCATTTTTCTTAACATCAAAAACTTCATTAAAAACAACATGAATAGATTCTTCTATAATCAAAATTCTTATATTAAAGATACAAAATACATTAGAAATAGAAGAATAGCCAAGAAAAATTCCTTCATCGGATTTAGCATCAAATTTTCCTAAGGCATCTTTTTCATTCAAGATAAAACACTTACACCCAAAAACTTTAAAATATGAAACATTAGTTTTTTTTATTGTTTCACAACTCATAAGGAGTTTTGGTGAGTAAGGGTCTTACTAGAACTTTATTCATAACATAGCATGTCATGTTTATGGCTTCGGCCCAAAAATATTTGGGTAGACTATATTCATTCAACATGGTTCTTGCCATTTCTTGTAAGTTTCTATTCTTTCTTTCTACTACTCTATTTTGTTGAGGATTTCTTACAGTAGAGAAGTTGTAGTTGTATCCATTAGATTCATAAAATTCTTGGAAATCACGGTTTTGAAATTCACCACCGTGATCACTTCGAATTAATAAAATCATAAAACCCTTTTCATTTTGAATGAATTTATAAAACTTAGAGAGATACCTAAAGCATTCACTTTTATGTGCCAAAAAATAAGTCTATATGTATCTACTATAATCATCTATGATGACAAATGCGTATTTGCTACCTCCTAGGCTTGATGTAGCAATTGGTCCGAACAAGTCTATATGGATCAATTGCAAAGGTCTAGAGGTGCTTATTTAGTTCTTAGATTTGAAGTTACATTTTATTTGTTTTCCTAGTTAACATGCATCACACATAATATCTTTGACAAACTTGATATGAGGAATTTCTCTTATAAGTTCTTTAGATAAAATTTGAGTGATTAGTTTCATGCTAGTATGACCTAATCTCCTATGCTAAAGCCAAGCATCGTCATTCAAATCCAAAAAATACATTTCATTGCAAAGATCATTAATGTCAATAGTGTATACGTTATTTTGTTTTAGTGTAATCATAGATGTGTTTTTGTGTGGTTTTTTAATAATGCAAGCATTAGATTCAAATTGAATGATGTATCCTTTATCACACAATTGACTAATGCTCAAAAGGTTATACTTTAAACCATCAACTAACAACATATCTTCAATAGAAAATGTGGATTTGTTACCTATGGTTCCTTTGCCAATGATTTTACCCTTGTTGTTGTCTCTGAAGGTGACATATCCTTCGTCTATACTAGTGAGCTTAGAGAATTGAGATGGATCTCCAATCATATGTCTTGAGCATCCACTATCAAGGTACCATCTCTTGTTCCTAGCTTGTGATGGTAAATGTTTCTTAAAAAAAGGATGATTTTTAGATACCCATTTGACCTTCGGTGCCTTAAAAATTGATCTACATAGCTTATCATGTTGCATTGAGTCATTTGAGGTTCTTTTAAGATCCCAAATCAATTTGTGTGGACTACATTTCTTAAATGGACAATGATAAGCTACATGCCCAAATTTGTAATAAAAGTTACATTTCTTTCAGGGTGAAACATGAAAAGTAGGGCCTTTAACAAAGGTGGTTGGATTTTGGTGACAGCTACTCACAAATCCTATTTCGCCTTTTCTATGAACGTGACCCTTGTTAGCAAGGATCATATTCAAGGATTTGCTAACAACCTCAAACTTTTCTAAGATTGTCTTAAGTAGCAAGTTTTCCTTTTGAAGTAATTCTAGTTCATCACATTTTGTACATGAAGCTAAACTATCATTGTGCTCAACTTTTAATCTATCATAATTACTAACAAGAGAATCATGCTCCTTTTTTTAATAATTTATATTTTTTTACTCAAGATTCTACATTCATCAAACAATTCATGAAAAGCAGTTGAAAGCTCATCGAAAGTTAAATTTGCATCTAATGAATTTGTTACCTCATCTCCAATAGCCATTAGCCCATAGTGAGAAACTTGCTCAATGTTGGTTGGCTCCTCTTCATCGGAAGCACTTGAGTTGTCCCATATAGCTTTGAGAGCCTTCTTCTTTGGTTGCCTCCTTTTATCTTGGGGACATTCACTCTTGAAGTGTCCTGGCTTCTTGCATTCATAACAAATCACTTGTTCTTTCTTAGGTTCAAATTTATTTTTAATATCATTTTTAAATTTGTTCCTTTTAATGAATTTTTTGAATTTCCTTATTAAAAGTGCTAAGTTTCATCAAGGTCCTCATCACTTGAGTTTTCTTTCAAGTGGTCTTCTTATGTTCTAAGTGTCATATCCTTCATATTCTTTGAAAGAGTGTCCTCAAGCTCTTCATGAGCTTTACATGTCATTTCAGCCCAGAAATCCAGGGGCACTGCCTTCTAAGCGGTGTCACTACCGACCATATTTTCAGGGGCTGAATTGGGTGCTCAATTCAGCCCAATTCGGCCCTATTAAGGGCCTAGTTGGTCCCTAATTAAATTAGTGGGATCTCCTTCTAATCCTAACTTGATTTGTGCTCTAACTGTGATAATTAAGATAATTTATAGTGCTTCTTGTTTTGGTGCGTCAATTGCTCTTCCAGCGAGCTTCCGGCATACTTCTAGTGAACATCCGACGAACTCTCGATAATATTCCGGTGGACTCCCAATAAGCTCCTAGACTTTACGATGATCTTCTTGGTGAGTTCTGATGAGCTTCTTTGGCAAGCTCCTGGACTTCTCAGTTAGTTCTGGTATAACTTCCGACGAACGTCCGGACTTCCGTCGAACTCTCAAACTCCCAATGAGATCTCGATCTTGACTCTGACACAACACCTGCTTTATGTCTTACTGCTATTGTAGTTAATCTTGCATATTTTTCCTCAATATATAGATTAGATCAAACAAATTACAATTGACTTCATCATCAAAATCCAAGATTCAACATTCATAGCTTTCGCATTTAAAGAAAAAGTCTTCTTCTCCAAATCATTCCAATGGTTCATTAGAAGAGAAGACCTTTCAAAACCAAATTCGATTATATTCCATAAATCAAGATTCAATGAAAGCAAGAAAACTCTCATTCGAGTTTTTCAATATGTGTAGTCCATCCCATTAAATATGGGAGGACGAATGAGAGAGTGACCCTCTTGAAAGCCGAAAAGAGCCATTTCTCTTGGGTGTTAAACCAAATAAGAAATGCATGTGGCTCTGATACCAACTGTTAGGAACTAGTCGACACAAAGAGGGGGGGGGGGGGGTGAATTAGTACAGTGGTAAAAATTACGTCGATTCAAATTCTTCGTACGATAAAACCAATTTCGTAAGATGTTAACTTGATAGCATATAGAAGAGTATAGTACATATAAAGCAAGGAATGAGAAGGCAGTTTGCGGTTAAAGTAAATTACTCAAAAGAAATGCAAACTAGATTTTTATAGTGGTTTGGTCATTGTGATTTACATCCACTCCCGATTCCTCCTTCGTCGAGACCATCGACATCCACTATTAGTCTTTCTTTAATAGGCGAAGGCTAGCCACCTTTTATAGCTCTTTTTCCTTTTACTGGGTTTAGGAGATAACCCTTACACCCCCCACTTACTCCTCTCTCAAACTATTCTAACACATAGAAGAAGGAGAGGAGTTCACATAAGATTACAACAGTATTTCTTTCTTTTTTCACTCTTAATTCTTGTGTATTTTAACTAGGGAAGAGAGGGGTATTTATAGGTTTCAAGTTGATTCAAACTTAGAGCCTAAAAATGTCTCATCCCTAGTTTTTGGGGTCCTGGTGGTATCACCGCCTATGCTGGGTGGTACCATCACCTGAAAGACTATGTCTGGGCGGTACCACTGCCCAGACTAGCGGTACCACCACTTGACACTGCCACTAGGTGGTACTACCGCCTGACATAGTCTCGGAGACTGTGCCACGACGGTGCTACTAGTTGGGTCACTGTTTGGGCCTTTCATTAGGCCCAACACAGTCCATACATGGGCCCAACTAGCCTCTAATTAGGTTGGCCCAATTACAATCCCAATTATGTGCTAACTACAAAATCTAAGACAATTATTAAGCTAAACAAGTCCGTAAGTCTAGGTTTCTTCCGGTGAGCTTCCGCCGATCTTCCGACGAACTTTTGACGATCTCTCGGCAATGTTCCAGCGGACTCCCAGCAAGCTCCTAGACTTCACGATGATCTTCTTGGTGAGTTCTGATGACCTTCTTTGGCAAGCTCTTGGACTTCTCGGTTAATTCCGGCAGAACTTCCGACGAACGTCCAGACTTTCGACGAACTCTCAAATTCCCAATGAAATCACATCCTTGTCTCTGAGACATTATTTTATTTTATGCCTTGCTATCATAGTTAATCCTGCACACATAAAACCTACTTCGATCTAGAAAATTAATGCTAAGCTAATCAGATGTTGTCCGGCTTGTCATTGGTTCATCGACGCCTCGTCCGATTGTTCAGTGCATCGTCCTCTCTTACGGCCTATTGTCTAATCGGCCAGTTGACCTCTGCAACTTCGATTTCCTTACCACAATATCCACACTTCTTGGCTCGATGCCCGAATTCATAGCCCGAAGCCTTTTGTCGATACATCGACCAATCCTTTGGCTCGACGTCCAATCTTCTGACATGTTTTTCTCTAGCCTAACATGATTTTTCCTGCATTAATTGTCTCTCCCTGATCAAAGCATCCTGCATCACTCAAAATGCAGATTAAATCATAAACACTATCAATTGGTTTCATCAACAAAATATGAGATTCAACAAGGCAATCATAGATGTGTTTTTGTGTGATTTTTCAATAATGCAAGCATTGGATTTCAAATCTAATGATATATCTTTTATCATACAATTGACTAATACTCAAAAGATTATGCTTTAAGCCATCAACCAACAATATATTTTTAATCAAAAATTTGGATTTATTACCTATGGTTCTTTTGCTAATGATTTTACCCTTGTTGTCTCTGAAGGTGACATACTCTTCATCTAGGCTAGTGAGCTTAGAGAATTGAGATGGATCTCCGATCATGTGCCTTGAGCATCCACTATCAATGTACCATCTCTTACTTCTAGCTTGTGATGGTAAACATTTCTAAAAAAAAGGATGATTTTGAGGTACCCATTTGATCTCGGGTGCCTCAAAAATCGATCTACACAACTTATCATGTTGCACTGAGTTATTTGAGATTCCTCTAGGAACCCAAATCAATTTATGTGGACTATATCTCTTAAATGGATATTTGTACATAACATGTCTAAATTTGTAATAAAAGTTATATTTGGTTCGGGGTGAAATATACAAGGTAGGGCCTTTAACAAAGGTGGTTGGATTTAGGTGAGAGCTACTCTCAAATCCGATTCCGCCTCTTCTATGAACGTGACTCTTATTGGCAAGGAGCATGTTCAAGGACTTGCTACCAACCTCAAACTTTTCTAAGGTTTCTTTGTGTAACAAGTTTTCCTTTTTAAGCATTTCTAATTCATCACATTTTGTGCAAGGAGCTAAACTATCATTATGCTCAAATTTTAATTTATCAAAATCACTAACAAGAGAAGCATGCTCCTTTTTTAACAGTTTATATTTTTTACTAACTAATTTACATTCATCAAATAAATCATGAAAAGTACTTAGAAATTCATCAAAAGTTAAATTTGTATCTAATGAACTGCTTACCTCATCTCTGATAGCCATTAGTGCATAGTGAGCAACTTGCTCTATGTTGGTTAGCTCCTCTTCTTTGGATGCACTTGAGTCGTCCCAAGTTGCTTTAAGAGCCTTTTTCTTCTTTGGTTGCTTCTTTTTTGTTTGAGGACATTCACTTTTGAAATGTCCCGGCTTCTTACATTCGAGAATATAACTTGTTTTTTATTGGGTTCAAATTTATTTTTAGTATCATTTTTAAATTTATTCATTTTTATGAATTTTTTGAACTTTTTGCTAAGAGTGCCAAGTCATCATCATAGTCCTCATCACTCGAATTTTCTTTCAAGTGGTCTTCTTGAGTTCTTAGTGTTATATCCTTCCTATTCTTTGGAAGATTATTCCTCTTCATGAGCGTTGCAAGTCATCTCATAGGTCATTAGTGACCCGATAAGTTCTTCAAGAGGAAAGTTGTTTAAATCCTTGGCCTCTTGAATGACCGTTACTTTAGGGTCCTAACTCTTTGGAAGGGATCTCAAGATTTTATTAACAAGTTCAAAGTTCGAAAAATATTTGCCAAGAGCTTTTAAACTATTGACGACATCCGTAAAACGGGTGTACATGTCAACAATAGTTTCGCTTGGCTTCATCCGAAACAATTCATAAGTATGAAATAAAATATTTATCTTTGACTCTTTTACTATACTAGTGCCTTCGTAAGTAATTTCGAGTGTGTGCTAAATATCAAAAGTCGTTTCATAAATAGACACTCGATTGAACTCGTTTTTATCTAAAGCGTAAAACAAGGTATTCATATCCTTAGCATTTAAAGTGAAAGTCTTTTTCTCTAACTCATTCCAATCGCTCATTGGAAGAGAAGACTTTTAAAAGCTATTTTCTACAAGGTTCCATAACTCAAAATCCAAAAAATTAGAAAAATCCTCATTCAAGTTTTCCAATACAAGTAATCTGTCCCATTGAACATGGGTGGACATGTGATTGAATGACCCTCTTGGTTGCTGGCAAATGGCATCTCTCTTGGGTTTTAAACCAAATGAGAGTGACCTTGCTCTGATACCAATTGTTAGGATCAAGAGTGGGCACTAAGACGGGGGGGGTGAATTAGTGTAGTGAAAAAATTACGTCGATTCGAAATCCTTTGTATGATAAAAACCAGTTTCATCTCAAATAATTTATTTCACTTTGAATAAGTAGAGAAGAGATGGTTGGACAGTTTGCAATGTAATAAGGTTGAATGCAGTAAAGAGAATTTGCAGCAAGGAAAGAACATACCAGAATTTATAGTGGTTCGGTCGTTGTGACCTATATCCACTTCCGATTCCTCCTCCGTCGAGGTCATTGGCGTCCACTAATGGTCCTCCTTCAATAGGCGGAGACCAACCACCTCTTTATAGCACTTTCTCCTTTTCATGGGTTTAGGAGATAACCCTTACAAGCCTCACTCCTCTTTCTTGGATGATTACAAAGCTAAGAGAGGGAGAAGGAGGACTCTTCTCATTTTTACAACACTTTTAACACCCCAACACTTAAGATTTTTCCACACTTTTGATTGCACTTTATTATCCTTTCATGAAGAAAAGGGTGGGCTATTTATAGGCCCTAATGGCTTCAAAATTAAAGCCAAAAAGTGTCTCATCTAGGATTTCCCGAGTCCTAGCGGTCCCACCGCCTGTAGCAGTGACACTGGGCGGTACCACCGCTCAGTCTGGATGGTACCACTACCTAGTAGAGCTTCGAAGACCGAGCTCTAGTAGTACTACCGCTTGACAACATTAACTATCGATGGTACCATTGCCCAGTCTGGGCGATACCATCGTCCAGAGCACTTGGGAGACTAAGTCCCAAGCGGTGCCACCGTCGGCTCTAGCGGTGCCATCATCGGTCATGATTTCAGGTGCCGAATGAGCTGTTTAATCTGGCCCAATTCAGCCCTGTTAAGGGCCCAATTAGCCCGTGACTGAGTTATTGGGATCACCTCCCAATCCTAACTCAACTTAAGGTCTAACAACAATAATTAAGACATTTAACAAAGCATTCTTGTTCCGGTACATCAATTATTCTTTCGGCGAGATTCCAGCGATCTTTCGACGAACTTCCAGCGATCTTTCGATGAACTTCCAACGATCTCTCAGTAATGTTCTAACAAACTTTTAGTAATGCTCCTGGACTTCACAATGATCTTCTTGGCGAGTTCTGACAAGCTTCTTTGGCAAGCTTCTAGACTTCTCGGTTAATCCCGACAAAACTTTTGACGAATGTTCGGACTTCTGGCGAACTCTCAAACTCCCAACAAAATCTCGATCTTGACTCCGGCATAACATTTGCTTTATGTCTTACCGCTATCATAATTAATCCTACATACTTTTCTCAACACATAGATTAGATCAAATAATTTATCAATTGATTTCATCATCAAAATCCAAGATTCAACATGAAAAGGATAAGGTGTTCAGCTTCCTTAATGGCATGAAGTCATAGGCATAATAGGAACTACATCAAAGGAATGTCATCGATGTGATCGGGACAATTACAGTCTTGAAAAGGCTCACTGACTTTATTTTCTCGGAGGACTCGGGGAAAAAGAAATAATCTTCAGGAAATCACTCACCAAAATATTCTCAAGGGAAGGAGTCCAGGGGCTAACAGAGGAAGAAGAGTTCCCATAAAGGGCCAAGCTCAAAAGGCAAGGCCTGATAACCTGACAGATGCTTCTTATGTGGAGGACCACACATAGTAAGAGAGTGCCCACATAAACAAGTGCTTAATATCTTAACAACTTCAAGCCACCCCCCCAAATCAGATAAGGGCAAGGCCATCACTCTTAGTTCAAGTAGTTCAGAATCCAGTAGCGATAATGAGGAGTCACAAGGACCTTGGATGGGAGCAATACATTTGTTTAAGGTATTGTGGGGTCAAGTGGGGAAGAATATAAAGTCAAAGTGACAAAAAGCAATGAATAGTGAGTTGATACATATAGACATCAAACTTATAGAAAATCCAAAATTTTGATAATTAAATCAATTGATAAGTTTATGATCTAATCAATGTTTGAGAAAAGTGATGCAAGACTAACTTCGATCATGGAAAGGCAAAATGATTGAAGTAGAAGAATCAAACGGTAGTTTGGAATAAGAAATTGGGCATCAGGTCGGAAGAATCAGATATTACGCCAAGATCGGATGTTGCAGGAGTCAACAAGATGAAGGATTGAGCAATACATTAACGGAAAGCATGATGCGCTGGGAGTTTAGATGAACTAATGACATGTCGAACTAGTAGTCATAGGTACCATGCAAGCCAATCATGCGAGTGATGACACATGTGACATGATATGTATTCTTTTTATTTATTATATTATTTGATATTTTATCATTTTATATTGCTTATTGTATGTATATATTGTGATATCCATGGATCTATGCAATGGGAATTGGATCGTGATGAGATCATGATAATGAGACCGATTCACCTTTAAACATAGACGCTAAAGAATCATAATCATAGGTTACTCGAGAGAGATATCAAGATTGTTAGGATCGAGAGCACTAAGAGGGGGGGGGGTGAATTAGTGCAGTGGATATTTTTCAGCGATTAAAAAACAAAAGCTGCGTTCGTTCGATAAAGACTATTTTGATGCAAAAACCGATTCTAAGATTAATTATGATTAAGTGCAGTTTACATTTAAACACAGTTAGCGTCTAAACGCAGTTTGCGTCTAAATGCAGATTGCGTCTAAACTCAGATTGCGTCTAAGCGCAGTTTGCGTCTTAGCGCAGATTGCGTCTAAGCGCAGATTGCGTCTAAACGCAGATTGCGTCTAAGCGCAGATTGCGTCTAAACACAGTTTGCGTCTAGGAGCAGTTTAGAAGTATAAAGACAGTGTGCTGCTTGTTGTACAGCTCAAAAAGTAATCTGCAAACAGAAACAGATTTACGTCTAGACGCAGATTTACGTCTAGACGCAGATTTACGTCTAGACGCAGATTTACGTCTAAACGCAGATTTACGTCTTAAACGCAGATTTGCGTCTGAACTTTGAAACTCATTTGTATACTCGCAGAAGGCAGTATGCAGTTGAAATCAAGACGTAAACGTGAACTGAGATCTGATGATTGTGCGAGGAAAGCCGATTTACGTCTAAATGCAGTTTTACGTCTAAATGTTGAAACTCGTTCGTAAAATTGCAGAGGACAGTTTGCAGTAAACACTAGGATTAAAATGTAAGTGTAAACTGCAAAGAATCTCGTTCGTAAAAGCACGGAAGACAGTTCTGCAGAATCAAACGTAAACGTAAACTGTAATGTACGAAAATACGAATTTACGTTTGAATGCAGATTCGGAAGAACAGCACTTAGAACTTGTTCGTGAAAGCGCAGAGAGCAGTAGTAATGAAGGAGGTTTGCAGTAATGATAAAGTGCTAAAAAATAAACGCAAACCAGAGATTTAGAGTGGTTCGGTCAGCCTTGACCTACTCCACTTTTGGCTTCCTCCACCGACGAGGTCGCCGACGTCAACTAGGGGCCTTCCTTGAATAGGCGAAGGCCAAACTTCCCTTTTACAGTTTCTCTCCTTTTGACAGGCTCAGGAGACAACCTTTACAGACCTTTCTCTCCTCACTTTACAACTGAAAACTTGAAGAACAGAAGGAGGAGACTTAAAGGCTTTACAACACTTTTGAGCTCTTAGAATCACAGAAAAGATCAAGATTTCGGTGTAGGTCTGTATCTTTTCAGTGCTGAATGGGTGGGGAATTTATAGGCCCCAACCCAATTCAAATTTGGAGCTCAAAACAATCAAATCCCAGAATTCTGAGATCAGGCGGTTGCACCTCTTGACTGGAGAGGTTGCATCGCCTGGCAGAGCTCGAAGACCGAGCTTAGGCAGTGCCACCTCTCTGCCAGGGAGGTTGCACCGCCCAGTCTTGCTCGAAGACTGAGCTCAGGCGGTGCCACCTCTCTGTCAGGGAGGTTGCACCGCCCAGTCTAGCTCGAAGACTGAGCTCAGGCGGTGCCACCTCTCTGCTAGGGAGGTTGCACCGCCCAGTCTCGCTGGAAGGCCTAGCCCAGGCGGTGCCACCTCCTGGCCTGGGCGGTTGCACCTCCTGGTGCAATCAGAGTCCGAATGGTTCATTCCATTCGGCCTAATTTCAATCTTTCTGGGGCCCAATTGCCCCAAGATTAAGCCAATGGAATCACCTCCCATTTTCCAACTTAATCAACTTGCTAACTACGATTAAATCTAAGACAACTTCTGCAGCTTTGCTTCGGTGCGTCAATCGCTCCTTCCGGCGAGTTTCCGGTGAACTTCCGTCGATCATCCGATGAACTCTCGGTGATGCTTCTGCGGACTTCCGGCAAACTCCTGGACTTTGCGACGATCCACTTGGCAAGTTCCGACGAGCTTCGCTTGGCAAGCTTCTGGACTTCTCGGATCTGTTCTCGCAGAACCTCCGACGACCGTCCGAACTTCCGTCGAACTCTCGAACTCCCAACGTGATCATGAACTTGACTCCGGCGCAACTCCTACTGCTTGTCTATTTTTCATCGTAGTTAATCCTGCACACTTATCTCAACACATAGATTAGACAATAAATGACAATTGACTTCATCATCAAAATCCGAGATTCAACAATCTCCCCCTTTTTGATGATGACAATCAATTGATAATGGAGTTATCCTTAACTCCCCCTGTCTATATGCCATAGTTGAGATAAGTCAACCTTGAATTCAAGACCTAAGAATTCAAGTGACGTATTGATAAGTTAGATCAGTTAAACTTATCAATACTCCCATCATGATACTCATCATGATGTATCTCTTCAAAGATGATGTCAGGGCTTGACATACATCATCAAGTTTGTATGATTGTGTTTGAAACTATTCATCATGTAGTTTGAACATTATCATTAAAGCTGTGAGACTTAGTACATGATGCACACATTTGAAATATTCTAGCAAGTTTTGCATTTTCTTCACATGATAAGATATCAACTCAGGGCATAATGCAAACTTTAGCACATGTTCATATTTCTCTTGGTGATGCAAGGATGGCATAATCATAGCAGTGTTTATAGCATCATTCATAGTATTTCTAATCATGGCAGTGTTTATCAATTCATATATATCTCCCCCTTTGTCATCAACAAAAAGCATAGTAACTATGATACCAGAAAATAATAATAGCAAGCTTATAGAGGAATTTTACATAGATTGCTTTAAATACTTCTTCCCCTTTGTGTTATAATCCAATGTAAAGATTTTGCAGGATGGAATACATACACATGAATCACTTCATCAAATTTATTTCAGAAACTCAATTTTCATGAAGGTGTACGAGAAAATCTGTTTCATAAATAAGATGCATTCGGACAAGATTTTGTTGCAGATTTTCACATATAATCATGGAAGTCAAGTGATTTGATCATACAATATAGTCCGAAAGAAAATTATTTTAACAAATTTATCTGTTCGGACACATCACCATTCCTAGTTCTCTTCGAATGAAATCAAAACACAAGATTTTCAAAAACTTTTAGTTTCAAAGCACAACATTCTTAATTTGGACACATCACATACCAAACAGTAATGATACCACAAAAATCTGAGATAACTTTTACCACAATAGATGTTTACAGCCAGTACATCAGAAGTGAGTATCATAAGAAGTTTACAACAACAACAGGTGTTCAATAAGTTCATTGATGCGGTGGAAAATTAAAGTGCCTAAACAAGGAGTCAAATTGACTATGAATTTGCTGCAGCTCAGATAGGATTTGATCTTGTCTTTGTTCAATCCGTTCTTGTCTCTGTTCGAATCGATCCATACGAATCCCAATTTCTTCGACGGATGTATGAGTTTGCTCAACTGGATGTGTTTCCTCAAAGGGAAGGGTCGGAGGAGATTGAGTACCCCTAAATACTGGTGTTTCCGGTTCTGGTTTAGATTGAGGGTGATCAGTCCTTCTAGGGAGTCTAACCCAGTTATCGTTTCTATAGTAACATCTTAGTCGGTGAAGTAGATTTTTGTTTATTATGCTGAATCGATCTACTTTCATTACTTCTTCTTCTGGTGATATTAGAATGTCGTAAGCTTTTATTATTCTTGTGATTATACCACCATATGGGAGCATCATATCTTTCTTAGATAATTCTAACATATTTTGTTGAATAAGATAGCCAAGACAGATGTCATGTCCCTTCATGATTGAGTACATAGTTCCTAATTCTAGTTGACTTATTTCATCATGATGGTATTGTTTAGGAAGAATTATACTAGTCATGATATAATGAAGTATCTTAGTGTTCAAGGGCAATAGATGTTCACAACTTTTGGGAACCAATGCTATGTTAGGATTGGCAAAGATTGTTCCTAAGGCTTCAACATAGGATGTTCCAATACTTTCATCATCCCATGATCCTCTAAAGTAGAGTCCTATGCTTTTTATGGGAATGCCTATCATATCACAAATGAACCTATCAGTGATTGAGATGTGTTGTCCCAAAAGATAGGTGGACATCCTTCCTTCATCATCTATTTGTATGTTATTGTAAAATAATCTAACAAGCCTAGGATAGATGGGTTCGTTAATCTGCAAGATTGGAAGTAGACCTAGGTTTGCAAACCATTGGATGGTCTCTAAGTCTCTTAGTTCATTTAGATCTACGTATTTTCCCTTACTGATACATCTAAGTTCGAAAGAGGGAAATTTTTCAGCATGGTATTTCGAATCGAAAAGAGTGAAATCAAACTCTTCTACTAATCTCCTCTTTCCCTTGTCCCTTGAGGATCTTCTAGATCCCATAACTACTGCTGTTTAGAGGGATGATGATGAGCTAGAGTAAATGAAGAACAAAACAGAATTTAAGAGCTTCTTAGAGAGTACCTTTGTGAGATCTTCAAGAGAAGGAAGGATTCTTGATGTTTTGCTCCGAAATGGGAGGTATTTGGAAGGCTTAGAGGAGTGAAATGGGAATGGAGGAGACTTGGAAGAGTAGAGGAGGGAATGGGAGTGAGTTGGGGTCGGTTCCATAGCCGGCCCTAGTGTGGGTTAAAAAGGCAGAGTTGCGGGCGGTTGCACCTCTGGCTGGAGCGGTGCAACCTCTGGCAACCCGTGATAGCTGGAGGTGCAACCGCCAGCTGGAGAGGTGCCACCGCCTGCAGCCAGTGAGCACCTAATATGATTTGATCAGGGAGCCTTTGCCTTGAGGAGAGTTTCAGAGCAATTTAATGTTTGTTACATGATTTCGTATGAGTTTTTATTTAAGGAAGAAGCTCTTGTACGATCAAGATAGATCTTTTAACATGCATACGTATGTTGATAGTTTGGTATCCCTTTTAAGATCATGACATATTTAGTTTCATGATACAGGAATTAATTCGTAGATGATAGTGTTAACGGGTTTTGAAGATCAAGGGGGTATGTGAATTTGGATATCATATGTTTCTAATAAGGTTGTATCCAAATCGTATTTGTGATTTCATAACTTCCACTTGTTACTTAAGCGTTGCGAGTTCCTTTTTGATTCTTGATTTCTGACCATCGAGAGTCAAGGAGCAGAATATTATTTCTTGCTCCGGCCTAAAATTTTAATGTTTTTATAGGAAGGGATGATCTTTAGGAACCCATTTACTTTTGGGTGCCTCATAAATAGATCTGCATTTTCTATCATGTTGCATAGAGTTTATCATGGTTCCTTTAGGAACCCAGATTAGTTTGTTTGGACTTATTTTCTTGAATGGACAACAATGTGTCTTGTGTCCAGATTTGCAACAAAAGTTGCACTTGGTTTGGTGTTGAACATGTAAGATGGAGCCTTTTGTGAAGGTGGTTGGATTTTGGTGAGGACTTCTCACAAATCCAATTTTGCTCCTTTTTGGAATGTGACCCTTGTTTGCAAGGATCATGTTTAATGACTTGCTACCAACCTCGAATTTCTTCAAGGTGTCCTTGAGTAGCAGGTTTTCTTTTTGCAAAGTTTCTAAAGCATGACATTTGATACATGAATTTAAACTATCATAATGTTCGACTTTTAACTTATCAAATTCACACGTAAGACTATCATGCATCTTTTTCAGCAATTTATATTTTCTACTTATACTCTTGCATTCGTCAAATAAGTCATTGAAAGCATTTAATAATTCATCGAAAGATAAATCAGCATCTATTGAATTTGTTACCTCATCTTCGATGGCCATTAAGGCGTAGTGAGCAACTTGCTCGGTGTTGGACTCCTCTTCCTCAGATGCGCTTGAATCATCCCATGTTGCTTGGAGCGCCTTCTTCTTTGTTGTTCTTTTCTTGACTTGGGGACAATCACTCTTGTAGTGTCCCGGTTTTTTGCATTCATAGTAGATTACTTGGTCCTTTTTGGGTTCAAGTTTATTTTTTGCATCATTCTTAAACTTGTTTCTTTTAAAGAGCTTTTTAAACTTTCTTGTTAGAAGTGCCAAGTCATCATCACAGTCCTCATCACTTGAGTTTTCTCTCAAGTGGCATTCTGAAGTTTTGAGTGCCATATCCTTCCTGTTCTTTGAAAGGATGTCTTCTTGCTCTTCATGAGCTTTACAAGTCATTTCGTAGGTCATTAATGACCCGATTAGTTCTTCAAGAGGGAAATTTCGCAGATCTTTTGCCTCTTGAATAGCGGTGACTTTAGGATCCCAACTCTTAGGAAGGGATCTTAGTATCTTATTAACAAGCTCAAAATCCGAAAAGCTCTTTCCGAGTCCTTTTAGACCGTTGACGACATCCGTGAAACGGGTAAACATGTCGCCAATGGTTTCACTCGGTTTCATCCGAAAAAGTTCGAAAGAATGTAACAGCAAATTGATTTTTGACTCTTTTACTCTACTTGTGCCCTCATGGGTCACTTCGAGCGTGTGCCAAATATCAAACGCAGTTTCACAAGTTGAAACACGGTTAAACTCGTTTTTATCAAGTGCACAAAATAAGGCATTCATAGCCTTTGCATTAAGAGCGAAAGCCTTCTTCTCCAAATCATTCCAATCGATCATTGGAAGAGAAGACTTTGAAAAACCATTCTCGACAAGATTCCAAAGATCAATGTCCATAGAAATAAGAAAGATTCTCATTCGGGTCTTCCAATAGGTGTAGTCCGTCCTATTAAACATGGGTGGACGTGTAATGGAATGGCCCTCTTGGTTTCCGGCGTAAGCCATCTCTCTTGGGTTTTAATCCTTTTGAGAGTTAACCGGGCTCTGATACCAATTGTTAGGATCGAGAGCACTAAGAGGGGGGGGGGGGGGTGAATTAGTGCAGCGGATATTTTTCAGCGATTAAAAAACGAAAGCTGCGTTCGTTCGATAAAGACTATTTTGATGCAAAAACCAATTCTAAGATTACTTATGATTAAGTGCAGTTTACGTTTAAACACAGTTAGCGTCTAAACGCAGTTTGCGTCTAAATGCAGATTGCGTCTAAACTCAGATTGCGTC